>NC_030678.2:174533627-174647737 GCF_000004195.4 Xenopus tropicalis | reverse complement strand
GAGAGAGATACAGGGGTTGGAGATGCTCTCAGTACAAGTGAGGAATACAGGGGTAGGGGAGATAGCTCTCAGTACAAGTGAGGGAATACAGGGGTAGGGGGGATAGCTCTCAGTAACAAGTGAGGGAATACAGGGTAGGGGGGATAGCTTCTCAGTACAAGTGAGGGAATACAGGGGTAGGGGGATAGCTCTCAGTACAAGTGGAGGGAATACAGGGGTAGGGGGGATAGCTCTCAGTACAAGTGAGGGAATACAGGGGTAGGGGAGATAGCTCTCAGTAACAAGTGAGGGAATACAGGGGGTAGGGAGATAGCTCTCAGTACAAGTGAGGGAATACAGGGGTAGGGGGGATAGCTCTCAGTACAAGTGAGGGAATACAGGGGTAGGGGGGATAGCTTCTCAGTACAAGTGAGGGAATACAGGGGTAGGGGATAGCTCTCAGTACAAGTGAGGAAATACAGGGGTATGGGGGATAGCTCTCAGTACAAGTGAGGGAATAACAGGGGTATGGGGGATAGCTTCTCAGTACAAGTGAGGGAATACAGGGGTAGGGGGAGATAGCTCTCAGTACAAGTGAGGGAATACAGGGGTAGGGGGGATAGCTCTCAGTACAAGTGAGGGAATACAGGGGTAGGGGAGATAGCTCTCAGTACAAGTGAGGGAATACAGGGGTAGTGGGAGATAGCTCTCAGTACAAGTGAGGGAATACAGGGGTAGGGGGATAGCTCTCAGTACAAGTGAGGGAATACAGGGGTAGGGGGGATAGCTCTCAGTACAAGTGAGGGAATACAGGGGTAGGGGAGATAGCTCTCAGTACAAGTGAGGGAATACAGGGTAGGGGGGATAGCTCTCAGTACAAGTGAGGGAATACAGGGGTAGGGGGGATAGCTCTCAGTACAAGTGAGGGAATACAGGGGTATGGGGATAGCTCTCAGTACAAGTGAGGGAATACAGGGGTATGGGGGATAGCTCTCAGTACAAGTGAGGGAATACAGGGGTATTGGAGATAGCTCTCAGTACAAGTGAGGGAATACAGGGGTAGGGGAGATAGCTCTCAGTACAAGTGAGGGAATACAGGGGTAGGGGGGATAGCTCTCAGTACAAGTGAGGGAATACAGGGGTAGGGGGGATAGCTCTCAGTACAAGTGAGGGAATACAGGGGTAGGGGAGATAGCTCTCAGTACAAGAGGAGGATACAGGGGTAGGGGGATAGCTCTCAGTACAAGTGAGGGAATACAGGGGTAGGGGGGATAGCTCTCAGTACAAGTGAGGGAATACAGGGGTAGGGGAGATAGCTCTCAGTACAAGTGAGGGAATACAGGGGTATGGGGATAGCTCTCAGTACAAGTGAGGGAATACAGGGGTAGGGGGATAGCTCTCAGTACAAGTGAGGAATACAGGGGTATGGAGATAGCTCTCAGTACAAGTGAGGGAATACAGGGGTAGGGGAGATAGTTCTCAGTACAAGTGAGGGAATACAGGGGTAGGGGATAGCTCTCAGTACAAGTGAGGGAATACAGGGGTAGGGGGATAGCTCTCAGTACAAGTGAGGGAATACAGGGGTAGGGGAGATAGCTCTCAGTACAAGTGAGGGAATACAGGGGTAGGGGGGATAGCTCTCAGTACAAGTGAGGGAATACAGGGGTAGGGGAGATAGCTCTCAGTACAAGTGAGGGAATACAGGGGTAGGGGAGATAGCTCTCAGTACAAGTGAGGGAATACAGGGGTAGGGGGATAGCTCTCAGTACAAGTGAGGGAATACAGGGGTATGGGAGATAGCTTCTCAGTACAAGTGAGGGAATACAGGGTTATGGGAGATAGCTCTCAGTACAAGTGAGGGAATACAGGGGTAGGGGGATAGCTCTCAGTAAAGTGAGGGAATACAGGGGTATGGGAGATAGCTCTCAGTACAAGTGAGGGAATACAGGGGTGAGGATAGCTCTCAGTACAAGTGAGGGAATACAGGGGTATGGGGATAGACTTAGATACAAGTGAGGGAATACAAGGGGTGGGGGATAGCTCTCAGTACAAGTGAGGGAATACAGGGGTAGGGGAGATAGCTCTCAGTACAAGTGAGGGAATACAGGGTAGGGGAGATAGCTCTCAGTACAGAGTGAGGGAATACAGGGTAGGGGGATAGCTCTCAGTACAAGTGAGGGAATACAGGGGTAGGGGAGATAGCCTCAGTACAAGTGAGGGAATACAGGGGTAGGGAGATAGCTCTCAGTACAAGTGAGGGAATACAGGGGTAGGGGAGATAGCTCTCAGTACAAGTGAGGGAATACAGGGGTAGGGGGGATAGCTCTCATACAAGTGAGGGAATACAGGGTTATGGGAGATAGCTCTCAGTACAAGTGAGGGAATACAGGGGAGGGGATGATAGCTCAGTAAAGTGAGGGAATACAGGGGTAGGGGAGATAGCTCTCAGTACAAGTGAAGGGAAACAGGGGTAGGGGAGATAGCTCTCAGTACAATGTGAGGGAATACAGGGGTAGGGGGATAGCTCTCAGTACAAGTGAGGAATACAGGTAGGGGATAGCTCTCAGTACAAGTGAGGGAATACAGGGGTAGGGGGGATAGCTCTCAGTACAAGTGAGGGAATACAGGGGTAGGGGAGATAGCTCTCAGTACAAGTGAGGGAATACAGGGGTAGGGAGATAGCTCTCAGTACAAGTGAGGAATACAGGGGTAGGGGATAGCTCTCAGTACAAGTGAGGGAATACAGGGGTAGGGGGGATAGCTCTCAGCTACAAGTGAGGGAATACAGGGGTATGGGGGATAGCTCTCAGTACAAGTGAGGGAATACAGGGTATGGCGGGATAGCTCTCAGTACAAGTGAGGGAATACAGGGGTAGGGGGGATAGCTCTCAGTACAAGTGAGGGAATACAGGGGTAGGGGAGATAGCTCTCAGTACAAGTGAGGGAATACAGGGGTAGGGGGAATATGCTCTCAGTACAAGTGAGGGAATACAGGGGTAGGGGGATAGCTCTCAGTACAAGTGAGGGAATACAGGGTTATGGGAGATAGCTCTCAGTACAAGTGAGGGAATACAGGGGTAGGGGGGATAGCTCTCAGTACAGTGAGGGAATACGGGGTAGGGGAGATACTCTCAGTACAAGTGAGGGAATACAGGGGTAGGGGGGATAGCTCTCAGTACAAGTGAGGGAATACAGGGTAGGGGAGATAGCTCTCAGTACAAGTGAGGGAATACAGGGGTAGGGGGGATAGCTCTCAGTACAAGTGAGGGAATACAGGGGTAGGGAGATAACTCTCAGTACAAGTGAGGGAATACAGGGGTAGGGGGATAGCTCTCAGTACAAGTGAGGGAATACAGGGGTAGGGGGATAGCTCTCAGTACAAGTGAGGGAATACAGGGGTAGGGAGATAGCTCTCAGTACAAGTGAGGGAATACAGGGGTAGGGGGATAGCTCTCAGTACAAGTGAGGGAATACAGGGGTAGGGGATAGCTCTCAGTACAAGTGAGGAATACAGGGGTAGGGGGATAGCTCTCAGTACAAGTGAGGGAATACAGGGTAGGGGGGATAGCTCTCAGTACAAGTGAGGGAATACAGGGGTAGGGGGATAGCTCTCAGTACAAGTGAGGGAATACAGGGGTAGGGGAGATAGCTCTCAGTACAAGTGAGGGAATACAGGGGTAGGGGGGATAGCTCTCAGTACAAGTGAGGGAATACAGGGGTAGGGGGGATAGCTCTCAGTATAAGTGAGGGAATACAGGGTGTAGGGGAGATAGCTCTCAGTACAAGTGAGGGAATACAGGGGTAGGGGAGATAGCTCTCAGTACAGTGAGGGAATACAGGGGTAGGGGAGATAGCTCTCAGTACAAGTGAGGGAATACAGGGGTAGGGGAGATAACTCTCAGTACAAGTGAGGGAATACAGGGGTAGGGGGGATAGCTCAGTACAAGTGAGGGAATACAGGGGTAGGGGAGATAGCTCTCAGTACAAGTGAGGGAATACAGGGGTAGGGGAGATAGCTCTCAGTACAAGTGAGGGATACAGGGGTAGGGGAGATAGCTCTCAGTACAAGTGAGGGAATACAGGGGTATGGGAGATAGCTCTCAGTACAAGTGAGGGATACAGGGGTAGGGGAGATAGCTCTCAGTACAAGTGAGGGAATACAGGGGTAGGGGAGATAGCTCTCAGTACAAGTGAGGGAATACAGGGGTAGGGGAGATAACTCTCAGTACAAGTGAGGGAATACACGGTTATGGGAGATAGCTCTCAGTACAAGTGAGGGAATACAGGGGTAGGGGAGATAGCTCTCAGTACAAGTGAGGGAATACAGGGGTAGGGGGGATAGCTCTCAGTACAAGTGAGGGAATACAGGGGTAGGGGAGATAGCTCTCAGTACAAGTGAGGGAATACAGGGGTAGGGGAGATAGCTCTCAGTACAAGTGAGGGAATACAGGGGGTAGGGGGGATTAACTCTCCAGTACAAGTGAGGGAATACAGGGGTAGGGGGGATAGCTCTCAGTACAAGTGAGGGAATACAGGGGTAGGGGGGATAGCTCTCAGTACAAGTGAGGGAATACAGGGGTAGGGGAGATAGCTCTCAGTACAAGTGAGGGAATACAGGGGTAGGGGGGATACTCTCAGTAAGTGAGGGAATACAGGGGAATTGGGAGGATAGCTTCTCAGTACAAGTGAGGGAATACAGGGTAGGGGGGATAGCTCTCAGTACAAGTGAGGGAATACAGGGGGTAGGGGAGATAGCTCTCAGTACAAGTGAGGGAATACCAGGGGTAGGGGGGATACTCTCAGTACAAGTGAGGGAATACAGGGGTAGGGGGGATAGCTTCTCAGTACAAGTGAGGGAATACAGGGGTAGGGGGGATAGCTCTCAGTACAAGTGAGGGAATACAGGGGTAGGGGGGATAGCTCTCAGTACAAGTGAGGGAATACAGGAGTAGGGGGAGATAGCTCTCAGTACAAGTGGGGAATACAGGGTAGGGGGGATAACTCTCAGTACAAGTGAGGAATACAGGGGTAGGGGGGATAGCTCTCAGTACAAGTGAGGGAATACAGGGGTAGGGGGATAGCTCTCAGTACAAGTGAGGGAATACAGGGGTAGGGGGATAACTCTCAGTACAAGTGAGGGAATACAGGGGTAGGGGGGATAGCTCTCAGTACAAAGTGAGGGAAAACAGGGGTAGGGGAGATAGCTCTCAGTACAAGTTGAGGGAATACAGGGGTAGGGGGATAGCTCTCAGTACATGTGAGGGAATACCAGGGGTAGGGGGGATAGCTCTCAGTACATGTGAGGGAATACAGGGTAGGGGGGATAGCTCTCCAGTACAAGTGAGGGAATACAGGGGTAGGGGGGATAGCTCTCAGTACAAGTGAGGGAATACAGGGGTAGGGGGGATAGCTCTCAGTACAAGTGAGGGAATACAGGGGTATGGGGGATAGCTCTCAGTACAAGTGAGGGAATACAGGGGTAGGGGGGATAGCTCTCAGTACAAGTTGATCCAGGTTCTGATTAGAGTCAGGGAGGAATATTTACCCCCTGGGACAAATTAAAGAGGCGTCAGATGGGGTTTTTACCTTATTCTGGCCCCAACAGCAGCGATCAGCAGAACAATGGGAAGGGAGCAAGATAGCAGCTCCCAGTAGGTATCAGAATAGCACTCAATAGTAAGAAATCCAAGTCCGGCTTGGGACTCCTCCAGTTACATGGGAGTAGGAGAAACAATAGGTTAGCTGAAAGCAGTTCTAATGTGTAGCGCTGGCTGAAAGCTCAGACTCAGGCACACTTTACTGCTGCGCTGCAAGTTGGAGTGATATCCCCCCCCCCTCACCCCCAGCAGCCGATCAGCAGAACAATGGGAAGGGAGCAAGATAGCAGCTCCCAGTTGGTATCAGAATAGCACTCAATAGTAAGAAATCCAAGTCCGGCTTGGGACTCCTCCAGTTACATGGGAGTAGGAGAAACAATAGGTTAGCTGAAAGCAGTTCTAATGTGTAGCGCTGGCTGAAAGCTCAGACAATGCACTGAGATGGCGCCTACACACCATAAAAAGTGAATTATCTGCAATTTAAACAGTGTAATTTAGTAATAAAAAATAGCGGTCTGTTTCCACTATAGCTGGAAGAAAATTTAAAAAATAGTTTATAAAATACCCCCAACCCAGCTGCACTTCCCCTAGCCACAGAAGGGTAGAGGGGACAGGGGCAGGTCAGGGGTGGGTGGGACACAGGCAGGCAGGGGGTGGGACACAGCAGTGAGCGGCTTTGTGTCAGGCTCACTCTGGCGCCACCTTGTGAACTGTGTGCTGGTAACAATAAAAAACACTTAATTCCAAGTAAGTTGGAAAAAGTGCTTCCAACCAGCAAGTCCTTGGTCCCAATTTGACCGAAAAGTAAACCTGAGTTTTTCTGTACAAGCCAGGGCCTGGGGGAATGGGGCCCGAGTCTGTCATGGAATGGCGGTGCCACTCTGTCGTGAATCGCTTAGGGCCACAATATATCATGGGGGCAACGGTGTCTGTTTTAATATACTTGTGCACTTTGTGTATCTGCCATTCCAACCAATCCAAATGCTGGGAGGTGTGAGCTCATTCTCTGGGCAATAACCATAACCTCAGTCTTAGGAGCACTGACCAATTGTTCTTCCTCATAAATAATAATAATAAAGGAAAACTTCACCCCCAGAATGAATGCTTAATGAATATATATATCAGTAAACATTGCCCTTTTACATCATTTCCCTTAAGCCGCCATTTTGTGCTGGGCTGTGTGCCCCCTCAGAGATCAGCTGACAGGAAGTGATGCAGCTCTAACTGTAACAGGAAGTAGTGTGGGAGTAAAAGACAGTAAACCCATATTAAATAAATCATGAAAACAAATATAATTCTACCAAAATTTTCAATATGAATTTGACAGTTGTATAACCTCCAGAGGTGTCCAACCCCAGGCCCCCCGCTACCCCCACCTGCAGCCCCCCAGCTGCCTCCGCACCAGTGCTAGACATAGAAGGCAGGGGTTCCGTAAGAGGGATTGCCAGCCGGAAACAGACAAAATGGGAGTAATGGGAGGTGGGAGCAGGGATAGTGGGCTGCAGGGGGGTTGGAACAGGACATGACACAAGAGCTAATAGGGATCACAGGTCCTTGCTAGGACCCCTTGTCACTAGGCCCCAACCCAGCTGCAGGGTCTGCAAGAAAACAGGTGAATGAAAGGGCAACTCTCGGTAATCACTTTCCCCACTGGGGGGGCAATAGAGGCGGCACTCTGATTGGAGGAAACAATACTATTTGGTGTAAAAAGGCTCCCAACAAGCACCATGCCAACCCCACCAGGGTCTCTCTCATTATCCACATGGGAAAGATGGCCGCCCCCACTGGTAGCTTCCTCCTGATGTTGGGGTATATACATCATCTCCTGCCCCAGTGGAGCTTGCAGTTTGAGGCACCTGTTACACTCACTGGGGGCAGTTTTATCAGAAGCCAGTTAACCTGCCTGTGCATATTTGGGGAGTGGAAGGAAGGAGCCCTACTGACACAGGGGTAACATACACACTCCATGCAGACGGCACTCTGGCTGGAACCCAGGAACCCAGAGCTACGAGGCAGCGCTAATCACTTACATTATCCCCATTATCTGTATGGGCAGAAACGAGCGGTCTGGCCGACCGATATCTGGCCTGAAATTGTCCAGATCTCAATTGGCCAGGTTAGAAAATCCAGTCGGATCGGGGACCGCATCGGCTCATTGATGCGGTCCCCGAACCGACTGCCCCAGGGCCAAACGATCGGATTATTTTTTTTTAAGCCACTTGCTACCCGATATCGCCCACCTGTAGGTGGGGATATCGGGTGAAGATCCGCTCGCTTGGTGACATCACCAAGCGAGCGGATCTTATAGTGTATGGGGACCTTAAGTGCAATGTTGGACTGGGGGTTGTAGGGACCACCTGGGCTTCTGCCTCAGGGGCCCCTGCTGCCTTCATACCCCCCCACAGGGGCCCCCAAGACTCGTCCAACCCCCTTCCCCGAGTGCGCCTAAATTAAACTTATCTGACGCACGTCGGGGGAGACCAGTGGATCAATGGAGCTCCCTGTGGGAATCGGGTCTGGGCTGCTGGGGCACTAATGCTTTTTAAAACACCGATACCCAAACATTGGGCACCATAGTTTTAGAAGAGTAGTATTCATCATTAGGCATTAGGGTTAGGGTTAATGATGAATACTATTCTTCTAAAACTATGGTGCCCAATGTTTGGGTATCGGTCTTCTAAAAAGCATTAGTGCCTAATGGTGGATACCAATTTTTTAAGATTATTGTGCCTAATTGTGGATTCCATTCTTCAGATTTTAGTGCCTAATGATCTAAAGATTCATAGCGCTAAATATTAGATCTCATTCTGAGATTTCAATCTTTGTTTCATGGTGGATTCCAATTTTCAAAGAAACTTTTGTACCTTCTTTTTTACAAGTAACCTCAATTGTTACGTAATTAAACTTTAATTATACGTACATTGTGATTGGTCAACCTCTTTACAATGCGATTGGCTATTTTTGCTTTAAATAATATGCGTTTGCGGATTGTTATTCAGCCTATGACTAAGTACCCTTTTATGTACAAAACGCGTAAGGCTTTATAGCATTGTGTTTAAGTTTAAATAAACTATACTGGTTTTACTTCAACTTGTTGAGCTACTTAAGACGTTTCATTTATCCGGAGTGCCTGCCTGTTTGTCTCGATTTCCCCATATGGGCTCCCTGAAGCTGAAGGTCTGGGGCCTGAGCACCTGGACCCTCCACCACAACGGGTAAGAATTTTACCTCATTCACCAAGTACTATGTATTCTTTATTTTTTGGAGAGGAGACGGTATTTGGACTTGTTTGCGCCATAAGATTAACAGCGTTTGACGTCGACAGCAGCATGGTCTACTGGGAACATAGAGCATCACCCAGACCAATATCCACAAGCAGTTCTAGACCAATGGGACTTTCCAGTCTGCCCAATCAGATATTGTTACACCTCTGTCCTGTAGGACTTCTCTCAGAGATTCTTGATTGTAGGAAAATTCCCTGGAATCTTTGTCAAGTTCATGCTCTAAAGCCCATAGAGCCTCCCTGACATCTGTGAGGAAGAGTCCAACATGGAGCTCACTGCTTATTCCAAACGTTGGTTCCACCTGCGGGGCTTCCCCCAACGAGACGTTTGGGATCTCCTGTACTACAGTGTTGGATCCTGATAGAACTCAGAGCTCCCATAATAACCTGTGGGATTCGTTAATGATTGTAAATAAAATTACTTATATAATTAACATGTAAATTCCATTTTTTATTTTACTGAGCTGACTTTACACTGTGTAAATGTTGCACATGATCCTCATTCTCCGGGGAAAAACAAATCGCTACATAGTAAGTTAGGTTGAAAAAAGACGTATGTCCGTCAAGTTCAACCTTAATGCCTATATATAACCTGCCTAACTACTAGTTGATCCAAAGGAAGGAAAAAAAAACATCTGAAACCTCTCTAATTTAGGGGAGGAGACTAATTAAAAAGTTACTTTGAATACACATTTCTACAACATACTAAAAGTTGAATTAAAGGTAACTACTGCTTTAAGAAACCCTGCTGTAAGGAAAGGCCTGTAACACCAAATATTGGCTTATTTGGCCCCTCTGCCTGTATGGGGTACCTGGTGGGGCTCAATGCAATGTAAGGGGTAACTGGTGGGGCTCAATGCAATGTAAGGGGTACCTGGTGGGGCCCAATGCAATGTAAGGGGTACCTGGTGGGGCTCAATGCAATGTAAGGGGTACCTGGTGGGGCTCAATGCAATGTAAGGGGTACCTGGTGGGGCTCAATGCAATGTAAGGGGTACCTAGTGGGGCTCAATAGGGGGGCCAATCATGTAAGGGGTACCTAGTGGGCCCAATGCAATGTAAGGGGTACCTAGTGGGGCCCAATGCAATGTAAGGGGTACCTAGTGGGGCCCAATGCAATGTAAGGGGTACCTAGTGGGGCCCAATGCAATGTAAGGGGTACCTAGTGGGGCTCAATGCAATGTAAGGGGTACCTAGTGGGGCCCAATGCAATGTAAGGGGTACCTAGTGGGGCCCAATGCAATGTAAGGGGTACCTAGTGGGGCCAAATGCAATGTAAGGGGTACCTAGTGGGGCTCAATGCAATGTAAGGGGTACCTAGTGGGGCTCAATGCAATGTAAGGGGTACCTAGTGGGGCTCAATGCAATGTAAGGGGTACCTAGTGGGGCTCAATGCAATGTAAGGGGTACCTAGTGGGGCTCAATGCAATGTAAGGGGTACCTAGTGGGGCTCAATGCAATGTAAGGGGTACCTAGTGGGGCTCAATGCAATGTAATGGGATTTGTTCTGGTGTCTGTGGATCCCCCACCTGCAATTCACTGCCCCTTCTGGGAGTTGGGGTTCAGTAAAAGGCAGAAGGGAAGGCACAATATTTATTTATGCTGATTTGGGGCCCTAAGGGTATGTGGGGTACTTTGCCCGCTCCCCAGCTCTGATATAGATATATATATATATAATATCGCAATTCACAGATCCACACAGAGCAGAATTCATCATATTACACTGTAAGTACAGCTGGTACAGAAATTGAATCTGGGCCCCAATTAATAACAGGACTGGGGAAATAAGGACAGAGCTTTTCACCCCAAATATTACCACCTAATATTATGTTATGCCCAGTGATGATTAATAAGCTCTATTCAAACAGCACCCCCTAGTGGCACATTTGGTGAGACTTTCTGGGCTTTGCCAATAAATGAATTTCCTACTAACCTGGCATTTCCCTTAGAGCAGTCAGATATTGTCATTTCAAGACCCCTTGGAGGTTTATAATTCAGTTGGGTGGGGGTTTTAGCTAATGACCAATAAAAAGGTTACAGATGTAAAAACAATCTGAGAGAAAGGGAAAGAGGCCTCCGTACGCCAAGGATTCAGTTGAAATGCAGATCTTTTTTGAAATGTATTAAAATAATCCAGCATCATCAGTCACCTGACGTGTTTATGTGCATCCGCCCTTAATCATGTCAATGATAATATTGCGTATGATTAGGGGCAGACGCGCCCAAAACGAGTCAAGTGAGGCTGGATGTTTTTACTAAAAGGGACACTGTCATAATGTTTATGAGGCACTGTTTATCTCTAAATGACACTGTTACACAGCAAATAATTCCCTCTGCCATTTAACCTTTTATTCTTGAACCAACAAATGTATTTGTAGCTGTAATATTGGTGTGTAGGCGCCATCTCAGTGCATTGTGCCTGAGTCTGAGCTTTCAGCCAGCGCTACACATTAGAACTGCTTTCAGCTAACCTATTGTTTCTCCTACTCCCATGTAACTGGAGGAGTCCCAAGCCGGACTTGGATTTCTTACTATTGAGTGCTATTCTGATACCTACTGGGAGCTGCTATCTTGCTCCCTTCCCATTGTTCTGCTGATTGGCTGCTGGGGGGGAGGGGGGGGGGGGAGATATCACTCCAACTTGCAGCGCAGCAGTTAAGTGTGCCTGAAGTTTATCAGAGCACAGGTCACATGGCTGTGGCACCCTGGGAAATGAAGAATATGGCTAGCCCCATGGGAAAAACAGATTACAGTGCAGGATTCTGCTGGAGAAGCATGTTTTCCTGTATCAGAATTCCTTAAATTTTAATAAAGATCTGCGTTTGAAACAAAGCCTTGGAGGGCAGAGACCTCTTCCCTTTCCGACTGTTGGTATGACATGGAAAGCTTCTGAGGAAACCACGCCACCATAACTGGCCTTCAGGCTGAGCCCCCAGTGCCACTGGTCCAGGTCTCCCAAGCAACGCTAACCCAGACCTGTGGGACCTACTGTGTCAGGCTGTAGCCCTGTATTGTTGGCAGCTATAATAACCCTCGTCTCTGCGGCGACCAAGCAAGCAAATCCCGTAATGCTGAAAGCACTGGTCCTTTCATTGCGCTGAACCATTCGGCGTCGCATAAAGCAGAGACTGCGCAGCATGCAGGGGTGCAATGCAATTATTCTGCCAGTTAAGCGCTTGGCACTTTGTCCATCAGCTCCTGTATAGAGAACCTTCTGAAGTCGATCTTCTCGCAGGCGTTGAGGCCACACTCGTAGAGGCATCCGACGGCGTGGGTATCCTGGCACACTGCCAAGTCTGAATACCCACTTGGGCCCCTGCAGATGATCCAGGGCTGGGTCCAACTGTTTGGCTCTAATGGACTCTTGTTGACGTAGATGCCCAAGTCCACTCTCCTGGTGCTGCTGGTCGGGTGTGAATAAATGAGCCATGAAGTGGTGCCTTCCCCAGTCAGCGATTGGTTGGCTTCACTGCCAGTCTTTTCTAACTCTTCGGCCTCCTCTAGGGGCTCATAGCACACTACGCTTCCCTGGCAGCCGTGGGGGGGCTCGCACAGTTCCTGGCAGTAATGAGAGTTGGCAAATGCCATCCCCTGGTTCTGGCTAACTGCCTCCACTCGGAAATGCTTTCCCGTCCGAGCGCTACAGTACAGGAGGTGGGAGCCATTTCTACAGACGACCTCGGCCATTTCACATTCTACCGTCTTCTGCCCCCAGAGCATGTCCCCCTTGTGCCAACTACTCCCTTGGTCATCACTGTAGATGGTAAAGGAGTGGGGCTTAGTCCAGAAGGGAATAGGCAGGCAGCACATCCGGCAGTGGATATAATAGAGGTAGGCAGGTACAATCAGCCTCCCAGAAGGTGCCTGGATGCCGTGCCCGGGTCCCACTGCCAGCGTGGCACAGTTTCTCAGATCCTCACCAAGAATCTCCTCCGTCAGCTCCTTCAGGAGACTCCAGTTTGTGCCGAGGTCGTTGCTGGTGACGCAGCACAGCCGGGCGGCGTTCCTCCCCGTCAGGATCTGGTGCATCTCAGAGACGTTTCTTCTCACGCAGATAAAGAAAAGGAACAAGGTCTTGGTTTTCTCATCGTACACGGGGCAGGGGTTCATGGTGCGACACCCCGGCATCTTGGCGTTTGCCACGACTCTCTCATTCTCCCACTGCAACAAAATAACAAACACATCACTAAAGAACCGACTGTGTTACCCCCATGTTCAGTTATCTCCTTATAGTTGTTACAGTATATCACCAGTTTCCATAGATGGTGATGTTTCCAACATCTGCCTAAGCTTTCTTACCTCAACCGTTAATTAATAATTAATACCATTAAGGGCCCCAAATCCTGCAGAGGTGCAATCAATAGGTTTCAGATACTAAGAGCGGGAATGAGATAAAAAATCAGATAGGATAGCTAGAATCTCAGCCATAAAGCAGGGCAGGACTGCTGCTTACAATGGGGGGATCAGATAGGATCTGTGCCACTGTGACAGAATGCTCTGTTATCCAGATAGCTAGAATCTCAGCCATAAAGCAGGGCAGGACTGCTGCTTACAATGGGGGGATCAGATAGGATCTGTGCCACTGTGACAGAATGCTCTGTTATACAGATAGCTAGAATCTCAGCCATAAAGCAGGGCAGGACTGCTGCTTACAATGGGGGGATCAGATAGGATCTGTGCCACTGTGACAGAATGCTCTGTTATACAGATAGCTAGAATCTCAGCCATAAAGCAGGGCAGGACTGCTGCTTACAATGGGGGGATCAGATAGGATCTGTGCCACTGTGACAGAATGCTCTGTTATACAGATAGCTAGAATCTCAGCCATAAAGCAGGGCAGGACTGCTGCTTACAATGGGGGGATCAGATAGGATCTGTGCCACTGTGACAGAATGCTCTGTTATACAGATAGCTAGAATCTCAGCCATAAAGCAGGGCAGGACTGCTGCTTACAATGGGGGGATCAGATAGGATCTGTGCCACTGTGACAGAATGCTCTGTTATACAGATAGCTAGAATCTCAGCCATAAAGCAGGGCAGGACTGCTGCTTACAATGGGGGGATCAGATAGGATCTGTGCCACTGTGACAGAATGCTCTGTTATACAGATAGCTAGAATCTCAGCCATAAAGCAGGGCAGGACTGCTGCTTACAATGGGGGGATCAGATAGGATCTGTGCCACTGTGACAGAATGCTCTGTTATACAGATAGCTAGAATCTCAGCCATAAAGCAGGGCAGGACTGCTGCTTACAATGGGGGGATCAGATAGGATCTGTGCCACTGTGACAGAATGCTCTGTTATACAGATAGCTAAAATCTCAGCCATAAAGCAGGGCAGGACTGCTGCTTACAATGGGGGGGATCAGATAGAGCACTCTGTACCAGTGACACAGATCCTATTATATCAATGCTCATATCAATCCACTCACATGCAGAACCCCGTTCTGTTCCACCCCTCTCCTCATTACTATGAACAGAGCATCCTGGTCCCTGGGAGAGGAGCGTTTCTCTGCAAAGGCCAGAAAGGTGGGAGGCTGCTGGATGTAGAGAAGGGCCGGGATACGGTGGACGAATCCGTTGTCTTCTTTTCCAAACAGAGTCACTGCGCCTGAAGTGCTTGGTGTATCCATGATGCGCGGCTGCACAAACAGAGAATAAATACTGACTGACTGCATCCTGGTGCCACATATACATATTGTAATAACTGCCCCTTGGGGTAACAAAGTGGGTAAAGTAATGGCTTTAGTGCCTATTCCATAGATGTATTATTTACTGTGATTTCTTATTAATGTGCTCTGTTATACACCTCCTCCTCATCCTCCCAGGACTATTTATATAAAATCCCCATGTCTCTCTGCCTCAGAGCTATTATACTTCTAATAAGGTCCTACAGCCTGGGGCTACCGACCTATTTATACCCCGAACTGCAGATTGGTGAGACGGTGCCTATAGTAGCAGTGGGGGGATAATAGCCTCTGGGAAGGGACTGGGGCTGTGGGATAGCAGGTATAGTAGGGAGAGATAGTGCCTATAGTAGCAGTGGGGGGATAATAGCCTCTGGGAAGGGACTGGGGCTGTGGGATAGCAGGTATAGTAGGGAGAGATGGTGCCTATAGTAGCAGTGGGGGGATAATAGCCTCTGGGAAGGGACTGGGGCTGTGGGATAGCAGGTATAGTAGGGAGAGATGGTGCCTATAGTAGCAGTGGGGGGATAATAGCCTCTGGGAAGGGACTGGGGCTGTGGGATAGCAGGTATAGTAGGGAGAGATGGTGCCTATAGTAGCAGTGGGATAATAGCCTCTGGGAAGGGACTGGGGCTGTGGGATAGCAGGTATAGTAGGGAGAGATGGTGCCTATAGTAGCAGTGGGGGGATAATAGCCTCTGGGAAGGGACTGGGGCTGTGGGATAGCAGGTATAGTAGGGAGAGATGGTGCCTATAGTAGCAGTGGGGGGATAATAGCCTCTGGGAAGGGACTGGGGCTGTGGGATAGCAGGTATAGTAGGGAGAGATGGTGCCTATAGTAGCAGTGGGGGGATAATAGCCTCTGGGAAGGGACTGGGGCTGTGGGATAGCAGGTATAGTAGGGAGAGATGGTGCCTATAGTAGCAGTGGGGGGATAATAGCCTCTGGGAAGGGACTGGGGCTGTGGGATAGCAGGTATAGTAGGGAGAGATGGTGCCTATAGTAGCAGTGGGGGGATAACAGCCTCTGGGAAGGGACTGGGGCTGTGGGATAGCAGGTATAGTAGGGAGAGATGGTGCCTATAGTAGCAGTGGGGGGATAATAGCCTCTGGGTAGGGACTGGGGCTGTGGGATAGCAGGTATAGTAGGGAGAGATGGTGCCTATAGTAGCAGTGGGGGGATAATAGCCTCTGGGAAGGGACTGGGGCTGTGGGATAGCAGGTATAGTAGGGAGAGATGGTGCCTATAGTAGCAGTGGGGGGATAATAGCCTCTGGGAAGGGACTGGGGCTGTGGGATAGCAGGTATAGTAGGGAGAGATGGTGCCTATAGTAGCAGTGGGGGGATAATAGCCTCTGGGAAGGGACTGGGGCTGTGGGATAGCAGGTATAGTAGGGAGAGATGGTGCCTATAGTAGCAGTGGGGGGATAATAGCCTCTGGGAAGGGACTGGGGCTGTGTGATAGCAGGTATAGTAGGGAGAGATGGTGCCTATAGTAGCAGTGGGGGGATAATAGCCTCTGGGAAGGGACTGGGGCTGTGGGATAGCAGGTATAGTAGGGAGAGATGGTGCCTATAGTAGCAGTGGGATAATAGCCTCTGGGAAGGGACTGGGGCTGTGGGATAGCAGGTATAGTAGGGAGAGATGGTGCCTATAGTAGCAGTGGGGGGATAATAGCCTCTGGGAAGGGACTGGGGCTGTGGGATAGCAGGTATAGTAGGGAGAGATGGTGCCTATAGTAGCAGTGGGGGGATAATAGCCTCTGGGAAGGGACTGGGGCTGTGGGATAGCAGGTATAGTAGGGAGAGATGGTGCCTATAGTAGCAGTGGGGGGATAATAGCCTCTGGGAAGGGACTGGGGCTGTGGGATAGCAGGTATAGTAGGGAGAGATGGTGCCTATAGTAGCAGTGGGGGGATAATAGCCTCTGGGAAGGGACTGGGGCTGTGGGATAGCAGGTATAGTAGGGAGAGATGGTGCCTATAGTAGCAGTGGGGGGATAAAAGCCTCTGGGAAGGGACTGGGGCTGTGGGATAGCAGGTATAGTAGGGAGAGATGGTGCCTATAGTAGCAGTGGGGGGATAATAGCCTCTGGGAAGGGACTGGGGCTGTGGGATAGCAGGTATAGTAGGGAGAGATGGTGCCTATAGTAGCAGTGGGGGGATAATAGCCTCTGGGTAGGGACTGGGGCTGTGGGATAGCAGGTATAGTAGGGAGAGATGGTGCCTATAATAGCAGTGGGGGATAATAGCCTCTGGGAAGGGACTGGGGCTGTGGGATAGCAGGTATAGTAGGGAGAGATGGTGCCTATAGTAGCAGTGGGGGATAATAGCCTCTGGGAAGGGACTGGGGCTGTGGGATAGCAGGTATAGTAGGGAGAGATGGTGCCTATAGTAGCAGTGGGGGATAATAGCCTCTGGGAAGGGACTGGGGCTGTGGGATAGCAGGTATAGTAGGGAGAGATGGTGCCTATAGTAGCAGTGGGGGGATAATAGCCTCTGGGAAGGGACTGGGGCTGTGGGATAGCAGGGTATAGTAGGGAGAGATGGTTGCCTATAGTAGCAGTGGGATAATAGCCTCTGGGAAGGGACTGGGGCTGTGGGATAGCAGGTATAGTAGGGAGAGATGGTGCCTATAGTAGCAGTGGGATAATAGCCTCTGGGAAGGGACTGGGGCTGTGGGATAGCAGGTATAGTAGGGAGAGATGGTGCCTATAGTAGCAGTGGGGGGATAATAGCCTCTGGGAAGGGACTGGGGCTGTGGGATAGCAGGTATAGTAGGGAGAGATGGTGCCTATAGTAACAGTGGGGGATAATAGCCTCTGGGAAGGGACTGGGGTTGTGGGATAGCAGGTATAGTAGGGAGAGATGGTGCCTATAGTAGCAGTGGGATAATAGCCTCTGGGAAGGGACTGGGGCTGTGGGATAGCAGGTATAGTAGGGAGAGATGGTGCCTATAGTAGCAGTGGGGGGATAATAGCCTCTGGGAAGGGACTGGGGCTGTGGGATAGCAGGTATAGTAGGGAGAGATGGTGCCTATAGTAACAGTGGGGGGATAATAGCCTCTGGGAAGGGACTGGGGCTGTGGGATAGCAGGTATAGTAGGGAGAGATGGTGCCTATAGTAGCAGTGGGGGGATAATAGCCTCTGGGAAGGGACTGGGGCTGTGGGATAGCAGGTATAGTAGGGAGAGATGGTGCCTATAGTAGCAGTGGGATAATAGCCTCTGGGAAGGGACTGGGGCTGTGGGATAGCAGGTATAGTAGGGAGAGATGGTGCCTATAGTAGCAGTGGGGGGATAATAGCCTCTGGGAAGGGACTGGGGCTGTGGGATAGCAGGTATAGTAGGGAGAGATGGTGCCTATAGTAGCAGTGGGGGGATAATAGCCTCTGGGAAGGGACTGGGGCTGTGGGATAGCAGGTATAGTAGGGAGAGATGGTGCCTATAGTAGCAGTGGGGGGATAATAGCCTCTGGGAAGGGACTGGGGCTGTGGGATAGCAGGTATAGTAGGGAGAGATGGTGCCTATAGTAGCAGTGGGGGGATAATAGCCTCTGGGAAGGGACTGGGGCTGTGGGATAGCAGGTATAGTAGGGAGAGATGGTGCCTATAGTAGCAGTGGGGGGATAATAGCCTCTGGGAAGGGACTGGGGCTGTGGGATAGCAGGTATAGTAGGGAGAGATGGTGCCTATAGTAGCAGTGGGGGGATAATAGCCTCTGGGAAGGGACTGGGGCTGTGGGGATAGCAGGTATAGTAGGGAGAGATGGTGCCTATAGTAGCAGTGGGGGGATAATAGCCTCTGGGTAGGGACTGGGGCTGTGGGATAGCAGGTATAGTAGGGAGAGATGGTGCCTATAATAGCAGTGGGGGGATAATAGCCTCTGGGAAGGGACTGGGGCTGTGGGATAGCAGGTATAGTAGGGAGAGATGGTGCCTATAGTAGCAGTGGGGGATAATAGCCTCTGGGAAGGGACTGGGGCTGTGGGATAGCAGGTATAGTAGGGAGAGATGGTGCCTATAGTAGCAGTGGGATAATAGCCTCTGGGAAGGGACTGGGGCTGTGGGATAGCAGGTATAGTAGGGAGAGATGGTGCCTATAGTAGCAGTGGGGGGATAATAGCCTCTGGGAAGGGACTGGGGCTGTGGGATAGCAGGTATAGTAGGGAGAGATGGTGCCTATAGTAGCAGTGGGGGGATAATAGCCTCTGGAAGGGACTGGGGCTGTGGGATAGCAGGTATAGTAGGGAGAGATGGTGCCTATAGTAGCAGTGGGGGATAATAGCCTCTGGGAAGGGACTGGGGCTGTGGGATAGCAGGTATAGTAGGGAGAGATGGTGCCTATAGTAGCAGTGGGGGGATAATAGCCTCTGGGAAGGGACTGGGGCTGTGGGATAGCAGGTATAGTAGGGAGAGATGGTGCCTATAGTAGCAGTGGGGGGATAATAGCCTCTGGGAAGGGACTGGGGCTGTGGGATAGTAGGTATAGTAGGGAGAGATGGTGCCTATAGTAGCAGTGGGGGGATAATAGCCTCTGGGAAGGGACTGGGGCTGTGGGATAGCAGGTATAGTAGGGAGAGATGGTGCCTATAGTAGCAGTGGGGGGATAATAGCCTCTGGGAAGGGACTGGGGCTGTGGGATAGCAGGTATAGTAGGGAGAGATGGTGCCTATAGTAGCAGTGGGGGGATAATAGCCTCTGGGAAGGGACTGGGGCTGTGGGATAGCAGGTATAGTAGGGAGAGATGGTGCCTATAGTAGCAGTGGGGGGATAATAGCCTCTGGGAAGGGACTGGGGCTGTGGGATAGCAGGTATAGTAGGGAGAGATGGTGCCTATAGTAGCAGTGGGATAATAGCCTCTGGAAGGACTGGGCTGTGGGATAGCAGGTATAGTAGGGAGAGATGGTGCCTATAGTAGCAGTGGGGGGATAATAGCCTCTGGGAAGGGACTGGGGCTGTGGGATAGCAGGTATAGTAGGGAGAGATGGTGCCTATAGTAGCAGTGGGGGGATAATAGCCTCTGGGAAGGGACTGGGGCTGTGGGATAGCAGGTATAGTAGGGAGAGATGGTGCCTATAGTAGCAGTGGGGGGATAATAGCCTCTGGGAAGGGACTGGGGCTGTGGGATAGCAGGTATAGTAGGGAGAGATGGTGCCTATAGTAGCAGTGGGGGGATAATAGCCTCTGGGAAGGGACTGGGGCTGTGGGATAGCAGGTATAGTAGGGAGAGATGGTGCCTATAGTAGCAGTGGGGGGATAATAGCCTCTGGGAAGGGACTGGGGCTGTGGGATAGCAGGTATAGTAGGGGAGAGATGGTGCCTATAGTAGCAGTGGGGGGATAATAGCCTCTGGGAAGGGACTGGGGCTGTGGGATAGCAGGTATAGTAGGGAGAGATGGTGCCTATAGTAGCAGTGGGGGGGATAATAGCCTCTGGGAAGGGACTGGGGCTGTGGGATAGCAGGTATAGTAGGGAGAGATGGTGCCTATAGTAGCAGTGGGGGGATAATAGCCTCTGGGAAGGGACTGGGGCTGTGGGATAGCAGGTATAGTAGGGAGAGATGGTGCCTATAGTAGCAGTGGGGGGGTAATAGCCTCTGGGAAGGGACTGGGGCTGTGGGATAGCAGGTATAGTAGGGAGAGATGGTGCCTATAGTAGCAGTGGACTGGGGGGGGGGAGTAACAGGGAGTCTGTGGGAAGGATAAGACACACATAATTCCTATACACATTAGACAAGTGCAGCCCTCCAGCTATTTCCCAGCACCCCCTGCTCAGAGTTGTATTTCAGTTTATAATGCAAAAAGCCCATCAGGGGAGGGGCTCAGGATCAGGAAGAGCAATAGTTAATCAGGAAGAGCAATAGTTAACCTGTGTTCCCACCCCGGCACTAGGGGTTGTTGTTTCCCTGTGTCTGCCCCCCCCCCCCCGGCTAATTCAGGGCTTTACCTTCCCCGGTGGATATTGGGGTCTCCGCTCCCCTCACTCACAGCTACTGCCTTGCAGCCCCGGGACTACACTGTGCAGGTTTTATCAGCTGACATATTGAACCAATCAGATCTCTGTATAGTTCCTGCTTGTGTCTTCTCTTCCGTTATCAGCAAGCTGATTGGCTTATCTCTCTCAACGACCAATTGTTCAGACAAAACCCCGGGATCTTGAGATTTTTCTCTAGTGTTGTGTTAATGGTGGGGCTGTCAGCTGCTCTGTGGAGATGGCTGCTGGCTCTAAAGCCTATGAGGGGTTGTTTATCTGTAATTACCCCTTTGTGGGGCAGTTATGACCTGGCTCCTACCTGCGCATTCATTAATGCTCTCCTCCTGTCTTCATGGGAGGGTATATTGTATGGTTATATGAGGGGCTGTTATTATGGAGAAGGGCACAAAGTCCTGTCAGGGTCCATCCCAGCACAGTGCCCAGGCTGCCACAAAGCAATACTAGTTGGTCACTGAGCCAGCCGTCTGTTTACAGTATAAAGGGGCAAATAGCCCAGGACTGGGGGTGTAATAAATACTGGCTAGTGACTGGATACTGTACAGACTGAGCAATAGAATAGCTGGGCAGCTCTGTGGGGCAGTGGCCGGGCTACTAGCCCACACTCCTACATACAGGCAGAGTCACTGGCTCACAGTGTCAGTAAATGTAATAGGGACTTCGTAAGCTGGGCCATGTGAGCTCACACTCGACTCAAAAAGTGACATTTTGCTATGATAAAAAGCAGTCTCTAGAAAGCGACCAATTGCAATTTTGACTTGACGTATTATTTTTTTTGTCTGAGCGGAGAAAAAAATAAATTTCTCTTTTTGGGAGCACAAGGCCCTCTGGCCTCTGGCCCAGGCAGTCCTGGGGGCTTTATTGTTACTCTCTTTCATTCTTAAATAGGATTTAGGGTTTCAACTGAACAGTCATTTTAAAGGAATACTGATATGGGAAAATATGTGTTTTTTGTTTTTTTTTAAATTAAAAAAATCAGTTAATAGAGCTTCTCCGGCAGAATCCTGCATTGTAATCTATTTTCCCATGGGGCTAGCCATATTCTTCATTTTCCAGGGTGCCACAGCCATGTGACCTGTGCTCTGATAAACTTTACTCACACTTTACTGCTGTGCTGCAAGTTGGAGTGATATCCCCCCCCCTCACCCCCAGCAGCCGATCAGCAGAACAATGAGAAGGGAGCAAAATAGCAGCTCCCAGTAGGTATCAGACTAGCACTCAATAGTAACAAATCCAAGTCCGGCTTGGGACTCCTCCAGTTACATGGGAGTGGGAGAAACAATAGGTTAGGCTTCTTCTGAAAGCTCAGACTCAGGCTATCAGAATAGCACTCAATAGTAAGAAATCCAAGTCTGGCTTTGGACTCCAGTTACAGTTACATGGAGTTTTCGTCCACAAAAGGCTTTTTTGATTAAGTCCACTGTGGGCAGTTTTTAATGTTTTGATGGAGAATAAAGGATTTTGAATGATAATATGATGTGCAAGCCTTCTACAAGAAAAAAATGTGGATTTTTTCCCCTTATTCAGGGTCGGACTGGGCCGCCGGGACACCGGGAAAAATCCCGGTGGGCCCCGGCCCTAGTGGGCCCCAGCGGCCCAGTCCGACCTTTGCCGGCGCTCCCCGCTACTGACTGTTCCTCCCCGACGCGTTCAATTTATACGCGCTCGGGGAGGACGTCAGGCGGGGGCCCTTCGGGGGGGTTAGGGGGGCCCTTGGGGGGGTTAGGGGACGCGCCTGGGGACCATTTTGGGCCCCTGGGGCGGGAGCCCCGGTGGGCCCTGCACCCCCCAGTCCGACCCTGCCCTTATTTATACCCAATTTTATGATATAATTCCTTATTTATACCCAATTTTATAATATAATTCTCTCAGCATTTTCATACCATTTAGATGCATGGTTCCCTACTGTCCCTAAAGGATTTGTTGCACCTCATCATCTGGTCTCCTTCTCTAAATGAAACTTCCTAAATACAAGCCCAGATCTCTTTCTAGTTCTGTAGCTAACACAGTCCCATGGGCGGAACCTATTCACAATACTCAGGGAATTCAACTTCCCTCTAACAAAAAGCTTCCATTAAATTGCCAACCACCAACTTGTCTGGGAGACTTCTGCTCTCTAGCAAAATCTAGTTTTCTCAGTAGGACAGTCACTCGGGCCCAGGGAAGAAGCAAAAAAGAATTTAAGTACTGACTCGCCACCAACTCCTCTAGAAAGACTTTCCAGTTCCCTCAAACTGAAATTCCCTTCCTTCAAGAGCCTAAATCCCTAAGAAATGTGTTCAAAAAATACCCCTCCCCAGTCTGAAAGCCCATTCACTCTAATGCCCTCCATCCAGTCTCTGATAAAAGGCAAATTCCAAGACCTGACACCATTTTCCAGAGCAAATACGCCCTTTGACTGACTTTTAAGAAAATGGTGCCAAAGAAGGCAACTGGATATATCATCCCATCTTCCCACCCTCTTTCTTGCTTATTGCTTATTTTGCACACGCTCAAGAGACTGTTCTTATGCTCCGACTGTGGCAAAAGCTTCACCAGAGAAGCCGGACTCAGGAAACAGCAGAAACTTCACAAAAAAATGCACTCTGGTATTATCAAGGGGCAAGTAACATTTGCCAGGTTCCCCAAGGTTACAGTTACTGTTGCCCTGCTCTGGTAAAAGTTGTGTCTTTGCTTTAGAAACACTACTATAGTTTATGTAAACAAAGCTGCTGTGTAGCTAAATGGAGCCGGGGAGGCACGTAGGTATAGTTGTTCCCCCTTACTGGTCTAGCACTTGTGCCTCGGGGTATTAGAAATAACCCCCTGTGACTGAGGGGAATCAGAAGTGGGGGGTTTATTCACTGCCTCACTCGCTTCATTACAAACATATGTAGATACAATATTGAGTATACAAAGTGTCCGATAACTAATAAATAGTAAAATCAAATATATACATAAATATGAGATCAGTGAATAATTAGAGCCCTTTGTACGGGGGAGAAAACCCACAGGCGCCAGTGTATACCTGGGAATTACATATGTAAAATGGCTGAACCCTTGGAGAGAATGAGGGAAATTCTATCATACTTACCGTAATTTCTCTTTCCTGGACTCCGAAGAAACAGCATATACCATGGGTTATCCCCGCCCCTTCAGTTGATAGGACAGGCCCCCACCTCTACCTTCCCAATTAAAAATGCATATAAACCATCCCTCCCCCCAGACTCACTGTCTAGTTTTAAAGCCCTTAACCTGGGCGGGCATGGTATATGCTGTTTCTTCGGAGTCCAGGAAAGAGAAATTACGGTAAGTATGATAGAATTTCCCTCATTCCTGGACTCCTTGAAACAGCATATACCATGGGATTTACCAACGCTAGCAGGGGGGGAAAAAAGACAGAAACAAAACTTATATTATGCTGCAAATATCTTTACTCATTAACAGAATTCAAAATAGATAATCCAAAGGTCGAGTCCTGCTGACTACGGACATCCAGCTTGTAAAATCGAATAAAGGTCTCTGGACTGGCCCAAGTGGCCGCCCTGCACACCTCCTCAACCGACACATCCCCTTTAACAGCCCAAGAAGTAGCAACCGCTCTTGTGGAATGAGCTTTCAAATTTTGAGGTATTTGTAGCCCCTGCTCCTTATATGCTTTAGAAATACAGGATGTAATCCATCTGCTTATTGTTTTTTTAGAAGCCATATTGCCTTTACGTGCTCCCTGAAGAATCACAAATAGATGATCAGTCTTTCTAATTGGTTCGGTTTTTTTAATAAACACTTCCAGGATTCTAGCCGGATCCAATTCCCCTAACTTGGGATGAGATTTAACTAATTCTTCAGGAATTTTGGGAATAATTATATCCTGTGAAAGATGAAAATTTGACATAATCTTTGGTAAAAATGAATGATCTGGTCTTAAAATGACTTTATCCGAAAGACACTGACAAAATTCTGGCTTAACTGATAAGGCCTGTAGTTCACTGATACGCCTGGCAGAGACAATCGCGATCAGGAAGGCGACTTTCCAGCACATTAGGTTGTCAGACAGTTTTTCCAATGGGATAAAAGGAGATTCCGCTAACATAGCAAGTACTTTTGTAAGATCCCATGGAGGACAAAAAGATCTCACCTTAGGCTTAAGTTTCGCCATGGCCACACAAAATCTCTGAATGAGTATATCATTGGAAAGTCTTATTCCTGAAAGAGCTGAGATAGCTGATATCTGTACTTTTAGAGCACTAGGACTTAGTCCCTTATCTAGTCCCATCTGAAGAAATTCCAATACTTCGACAGTAGCTGGTTTAACTGGATCAAGATTTTTATCCCGACACCACTGAACAAATTTATCCCAGATTCTGTAATATGTCGACTTCGTTGAAGGTTTTCTAGAGGCCATGAGGGTGGATATAACCCGTTCCGAACACCCAACTTCTCTTAATCTAGACTCTTCAACTTCCAAGCCGCTAAATTGAAGATCTGGGGATCTGGATGTTGAATGGGACCTTGATGTAGCAGACAGAGAAATTGGTTCAACATGATAGGTGGACAGCAAGCCAAATTCCTCAGGATCGGGAACCAAACTCTCCGCGGCCAAAGGGGTGCTATCAGAATTATCGTTACTCTTTCTGCGGCTATTCTCTTCAAAAGTGGGAGTAACAAGGGAAAGGGGGGAAAGGCATATCCCTTCTTGAACTGCCATTGGGCAGTTAAGGCATCCACTGCCTCTGCACCTTTCGAAGGAAATCTTGTCATAAATCTCTTCACTTTCCTGTTGGAAGAAGTTGCAAAAAGATCTACTTCTGGAAGACCCCATGTTTTGGTAATAAAGCTGAACACTTTTTCCTCCAACTCCCATTCTCCCGGCTGAACTTGTGTTCGGCTCAGAAAATCTGCGTAAATATTTTGTTTGCCTGGTAAATAGAGGGCCGACAGGTTGGAGACATTCTGCTCTGCCCAATTCATAATGGGTGTGATCTCGCTCAGAAGAGATAGACTTCTGGTTCCACCTTGCTTCTTTATGTATTGTACTGCTACCGTATTGTCCAGTCTGCACAGAAGAGCCTTCCCTCTGAGAACTGGGCCAAATATCTGGATTGCTTCCCAAAGTGCTCTTATCTCTAGAACATTCGAAGGGACTTCGTGTAGTCTGTACTTCCAAAGACCCTGAGCAGACTCCGTCGTCAAATGTGCCCCCCAACCTGTGGCTGAAGCATCTGAGGTTAATACTTCCCACTGAATCCTTCCCAACCGTTGTTTCCTCTCTAGGTTCTTCGGAACCATCCACCATATTAACTGTTGTCGTACATAAGGGGGTAAAATGAAGGACTGGAGCAGATTCACTTTGTTCCATTTCCTGAGGAACCAGTTCTGAAGCACCCTGGAATGCCACTGAGCCCAAGGAACCATCTCTATACAGGATGTCATGAGGCCCAGAATCCTCATAATTTGTTTGGTCGACACCTGGTAAGATTCCAATAGTTCTCTGATTTCTTGAACTATTAACAATCTTCGTTGTACCGGAAGAGAAACAGTCATGTATCTTGTGTTTATGATAGCCCCCAAAAATTTGATCTCCTGTGAAGGAAATAGATTGCTCTTTTCCCAATTGACAATCCATCCATGAGACTGAAGATTCTGCAGAACTATCTGAACATCTGTTATCAGCTTCTCCTTGGAAGTAGCCTTTATCAGAAGATCGTCCAGATAATGAAATATCTGTATTCCCCACATCCTCAGATGAGCTACTAGAGCAATCAGAATCTTCGAAAACGTTCTTGGTGAAGTTGAAAGCCCGAAGGGTAGACAAGTGAACTGGAAATGGAAAGAACCTATTGCGAACCTCAGAAATCTTTGATCTTGAAGAGCTACTGGAACGTGGTAATATGCATCTCTGAGATCTATAGATACTATCCAATCTCCCTGAAAAATACTTGCGCATATCAGCTTTAGGGACTCCATTTTGAATGAACGAGTGTTCAAATATTGGTTCATCAATTTTAGGTCTAAGATGGTGCGATACTTTCCGTTTGGTTTTAAGACCTGAAAGAGAGGCGAATACCTTCCTAGACCTCTTTCTTGAAAAGGAACTTCTGTGATGACTCCCTGGAGAAAAAGTGTCTTTACCGACTCCTGAAGAGCCAGCTGCCGTCCGTAATCCACTGGGATCCGGGACTGAAAAAACTTTTGTGGTGGAAGATGTCTGAACTCTATTCTGTAACCATTTTTGAGAATATTTAGAATCCATTCGTCGGTGCACCATACTGCCCAGGTTTCGAAGAAAGTTGTCAATCTTCCTCCGACGCTTGAAACCTGGGAAGGCCTCGTTTCAGAAACCTCTAAAGGAACGAAAATTTGAGGAACTAGAGGTAGCCGCTCGTCCTCTCTGCCCTCTAGGAAGCGCGCTCTGACCTCCCCTCCATGACTGAGACCTATAGTAAGACCTACCAGGTCTGTAGGCTCTGAAATCTCTAAAATTCTGTCTGTAGGATTGTTGAAAGTAGTTAGAACGCCTTCTATTTCTATCTTGCGGAAGGAAAAAACTTTTTCCTCCTGAAGCCCTTTTGATAATATCGTCCAGTTTTTGTCCAAACAACATGGAACCCATAAATGGTAAGGTACAAATATTTATCTTAGAAGCTGTATCAGCCGACCAACTTCTTAGCCAAAGACCTCTACGCGCTACCACAGAGAGAGCAGTTGTTCTTGCCATCAATCTCACAAGATCCATGGATGCCTCAGAGAAGAATTCTGCCGCCAGCTTCAGTTCAGCTAATGCTGCAATAATGTTGGATCTATCCACTCTATTCATTAAGGCTTCTTCAATATTAGCTAACCAAAGCCTCCTAGCCCTAGACACAGAAGTCATAGCTATAGCGGGTCTAAATGCTGCAGCCCCTGCCAGAAAGGTTTTCCTTAATGCAGCTTCCATCCTTCTCTCCATAGGATCTTTGAATGACGCACCATCCTCTATTGGCAGTACTGTATTCCTGGCCAACTTTGAAATGGCCGCATCAACTTTTGGTACTTCCCATCCAAGTACTTCAGATTCCTCAAATGGATACATCCTGTCAAATTTTGGAGAAATAGCAACTTTCTTTTCTGGCTTCCGCCACTCCGCTGAAATAAGGTCTTTAACCACCTCATGGAAAGGAAAAGTGTATTGTCTTTTTGATCTTTTCCCATACATTTTATCAGCTTTAGACTCATTAACTTCCTTGGGAGCCAGATCCAGAGCATCTTTAACAGCTTTAATTAAAGGTTCTACCAGAGTGAGATCAAATCCTGATTCACAAGTTGGATCCTCATCTGAACCTGACAACTCCAATTCTGGATCAGGAAAATCTTCTTCTTCTTCTGAAACTTCAGACAAAAATTCTTGGCCATGACCTTGACTAGTGCTTGCAGGCTCAAGAGAAGAAGAAACTGCTTTCTTTATCCAAGTAATCAACTCATTCACCTGACCTGAAGAAGTTGAAGGAGTATTCTCAGAGGATCCCAATTGGTTAAAGCAATCTTGACACAATTTCTTGCCTTCAATTCTGGGATTATCACATGCATGACAGGCCTTTCTCTTTTTTGAAGTAGATTTAGCCTTTTCATTAGGAGCAGGGTTGCTAAAACAAAACATATGAAAGGAATTATTGTAAGTACCAATTCTCTCTTTTTACCAAGCACTTACCACACCTGACTCACCTACTACCTCTAATTGGTGGACCACTGGGGGAATTGGCAGACATGATAACCTAAGAGAAGAAGAAAAAAAGAGAGGAGTATACAAAAAACCATATACTCCAAGAAATATCAATAAACTTAAAACTTAAAGCTTAAGACTTACAGTCAAATGGAAGAAAGTAACCAGCAGTCAGCAGAAGTCAACAGGACGCCGAGCCAGCGTGACTCGCGGAAGAAATAGACGCACCTGGATGACGTCACGCTCCTGCGTCATTACGCCAAAGGCGTGCGACTTCGCGCCGACGCGCCTGCGTCATTACGCCTGTGGCGCGCGACTTCGCGCCGACGCGCGCGAACACGCGCCGACGCGCGACTCTGTGCGTGCAGGCGCGCGACATTGCGCACCGCTTGGACACGCGCAGACGCGCAACTTCGTGCAGACGCGCGCCCCCGTGCGCGCAGACGCGCGACTCCGTGTGCGCAGACGCGCGACTTCGCGCCACCGCGCGAAAACGCGCAAACGGGAGAATGCCTAATCGATCCAAACCAAATTCCCCCTGGTATACAAGTTTTTTACCAACCTTACCAGCCCTGGCCACCTAACAGGGCTCCCAACTGTCCACAGCCTAAAGGCGGGGTTAAGAAGGGACCTCGGAGCAGAGAGAGAATAGAGAGAACTGGCTCCGGACGGGTGTATGGACTGACACCCAGGTGAGTCAAAAAGAAAAATATTTAGCGTTACAAAGAAACGCCTGCACTACCAACCAGGACAGGAAAAAAGACAGTGAGTCTGGGGGGAGGGATGGTTTATATGCATTTTTAATTGGGAAGGTAGAGGTGGGGGCCTGTCCTATCAACTGAAGGGGCGGGGATAACCCATGGTATATGCTGTTTCAAGGAGTCCAGGAATGTTCCCTTCTCCCATAGGCACTAGAGGGGCACAGAGACTCATGGGTTGGGCAAGTTGGGTCTGACAGTTTCAATGAAAATAGATTTTGTATGTTTCTTGAGAATAGTGTTGCTCGGTGATTGGTTTTGAATCAGAAAACTGGGTTATTAAAGAGGCTGAAAACCCGGTTTCTGTGGGTTCAAAAATGGGGTAAAATCTCCTGATCTCTGCGAACTGTGATGTCATGGCCCTGCCCCAGTGTCACTGCCCCCCCATGGCAAGGACCCTCCCTGTCGATGACACCCCCAGAATTATTCCACTTGTTTTTTTTTTTACTTTTATTTTTTTCCCTGTGGATACTAGAGTTACCAGCCCGGCCGGTATAAATGCTGCCTGATATCGCCTATGCCTATTCCGCTCTTCACTCCGTTGCCCGGTTAATAGGTTAACCCAAACCGCTTCTTGGCCTTTTGGCTAAGATCAAGTGTAGTATCTGTTCTTGCTGTGGGTGGATTGTCTCCCGACCATCGGAGACAATGCAGCCCCCATCTACATGCAGGACAGAGAGGCGCTTGATCCTCTGGCCAAAGGGCCTGCAACAGATAATTGGGCCCGTGACAGAGCCCCAGGACTTGCACCCCTGGGGTGCCAGAGAATCACTTTGGTGAAGCACCTGGCACTTTATTTGCTTTGCACTTTATGCTCTTCTAGCCCCAGACCTTTTGGTAGGGGCAAGAGAAATTTTTATATTTCGGCCGGAAGGCTGAGGCTTTTTTAAAGCCACTTTTATATGTATATCTATGTTTTTCATTCATTCATTACTTTTGCACTTATTTTTTAAAGCACTTATTTTTGGATTTCGGTGCAATAGACCTGGAGTGGGCGCACCTTGATGGCGGGACCTCTTCGGAGGTCCACTTGTACCCTGACCCCTCTCTGCTTCGGCTAGGAGGGGAAAGGATAAAGGGATCCCCCTAGTCTTGCGGCGAAGGGGATCCGAAGACCCTTGCCACCCGCTGGTCTTTTGGTCGGGGATAAAGGGGTTCCCCTGAGCTTTGGCGAGGGGATTCCCGAAGATTCGGGATTGCTGCTGCGCCTTTTAGCCGGGTGAACCTGGATTTTTGGACTTAGGCTCTTTAGACGTTAAGTGCTTCCCTTATGCACTGTGTGGCACTTTTGAGTGAGCACTTTTTGCACTTGGGTGACTGAAGCACGCACGGGCTTCAATAAAAAAAAATAGGTTAACCCAAACCCTAGCAACTGAATATTTGTTTATCTGAGCTGCAAATAATTCAAACACCATAAAAAAAAATGAAGACCAACTGCAACCTGTCTCAAAATATCAACGTCTGCAGTTTGTTTAAAAGTGACGTTGTAAGCCCTCACACTGAGGAGCAATAGTCAGTACGGGGGCCCGGAGGGATCAGTCAGATAATAAGGCAAAAGATAATAAGGAAGGTCTGGCTGAGGTTCTGAGCGCACAGAATGATATGGGTTCCTGCGGGGCAGATACACAGCCGGTCGGGCAGTGAAAGGCACAAACTGAGGCCAAAATAAAAAACACACACAAAAAAAAAGAGGCGCTCCGATGACATCACAGGTCACATGTCCGGGTATTACCGGAAGGAGCTGGTTGTGCTGCGCTCACTGATTGGCGGAGGGAACCTGAGTGAGTACATTATCAGCCTCTGCTATAATGACTGTAATCCCCGGAACCCCGGCCCCTAAATATGGGGGTGTAAGCAGCTACCCCCGGTATCCTGGCCTTCTTCTTGAACTACAGTTCCCAGCATCCTCCACAAGCGGCCTGACTCGCCTGCTTTTGGGTTCCATTAATGTTTCATCACAGCGTTGCTTTGGCTGTTGTTTCATGTAGGGGTGCAGGGAGTTGTATTGGTGAAGCCTGTGTCTGTAGTTCTGGGTGGCATTTATTTTATTGGGAACAAAATGCAGAGCTTTGGGGCATACAGGTCATTATGGGGCAGGAGGGGATGCTGGGATTTGTAGTGCAACAGCTGCTGTGGGGCTGGCTATATGGCCATGTGATGTATGTGCAGATAGGTGCCATGAAAGCTAATGGCAAGCTCCTTGGCAGGATTGGGGTCATTCTGTGTCAGTGGGGGTGCATGCTGTGTGCCATGAGAGGGGGGCAGGGGGCAAATAGGGCAGCGACACTGGGCCCTACACTTTTAGTTTATTAGTGCAGAAGGGCACAGTAACCACCTTGGTGCGGATTGGTAGAACCCGGTACCCACCCCATAAGCACTTATAACCCCCATGGCTTCTGCATCTCCCAAATCCCATGCACTTTGTCTTTGCTTCATGTAGTGGCACCCATAGGTGCATAAACTGTGTTCCATCTACCTTGCGTGCTTGTGCCCACGCCCTGAATGTGTGTTACCTGTGCCCCAAATGGGTGATACCTGTGCCCCGAATGGGTGATACCTGTGCCCCGAATGGGTGATACCTGTGCCCCGAATGGGTGATACCTGTGCCCCGAATGGGTGTTACCTGTGCCCCGAATGGGTGATACCTGTGCCCCGAATGGGTGATACCTGTGCCCCAAATGGGTGATACCTGTGCCCCAAATGGGTGATACCTGTGCCCCAAATGGGTGATACCTTTGCCCCGAATGGGTGATACCTTTGCCCCGAATGGGTGATACCTGTGCCCCGAATGGGTGATACCTGTGCCCAAAATGTGTGTTACCTGTGCCCTGAATGGGTGTTACCTGTGCCCTGAATGGGTGTTACCTGTGCCCCGAATGGGTGATACCTGTGCCCCGAATGGGTGTTACCTGTGCCCCGAATGGGTGATACCTGTGCCCAAAATGTGTGTTACCTGTGCCCCGAATGGGTGTTACCTGTGCCCGGAATGGGTGTTACCTGTGCCCCGAATGGGTGTTACCTGTGCCCCGAATGGGTGTTACCTGTGCCCCGAATGGGTGTTACCTGTGCCCCGAATGGGTGTTACCTGTGCCCCGAATGGGTGATACCTGTGCCCCGAATGGGTGATACCTGTGCCCGGAATGGGTGTTACCTGTGCCCCAAATGGGTGATACCTGTGCCCCGAATGGGTGATACCTTTGCCCCGAATGGGTGATACCTTTGCCCCGAATGGGTGATACCTGTGCCCCGAATGGGTGTTACCTGTGCCCCGAATGGGTGTTACCTGTGCCCCGAATGGGTGTTACCTGTGCCCCGAATGGGTGATACCTGTGCCCCGAATGGGTGATACCTGTGCCCCGAATGGGTGATACCTGTGCCCCGAATGGGTGATACCTGTGGGCACAGACATTGGGCTCACCTACACTCACCCCCACTCACACCCACTCACACACACCCACTTACCCCCACTCACACACACTCACCCACTTACACACACACACTCACCCACTTACACACACCCACTCACACACACCCACTTACCCCCACTCACACACACTCACCCACTTACACACACACACTCACCCACACTCACAGTCACGCACTTACATTCACAAACACTCTCACCCACCCACTCATATTCACCTTTCTATTCCCTGTAATGTCCTGAACATACAGCATTTGTCTCCTTATACTCAGGCACAAGAATATGGAGCAGCTCCAGCTCCCTGAGGAGAACCCGTGTAATCCACTGAACAGGAATCCGGCCACAGAGAGGATCATGGATCTCATTCTGGAGATCATTTGGCTGCTGACGGGAGAGGTGAGCGGTTCCGGGGATGTTCTAGACATTACACGGCGCTGTACAACAATATAATTAACAGGGTCTCAACCCCACTTTCTTTTTTTTTTTTAACCTTAGAACCTTGAATGGTAAATATCTCTCTAAATGTTCATTTATCTCTCGACAGGACTGTGTTGTTGTGAAAAAACAAGATGGCCATTCTGTACCCAGCAGCAGCGCCAATGTATCGGAAGGATACTGCACGGTTCAGGGCCCACATAAAGACCCTATGCCCAGGTCTCAGCCCCCAGAGAGTAACAGTAGCAGGAGGGCCCATCAGCCGCTGCCCTGTGAGGTAATGTTTACTGAGAGCCTTAGAATAAGTCCGGGGTTCCCTGCAGATCCTGAGTGTTTCGTTGGGTTTGTTTCAGGTTCCGGCAAGGAGCGAGGACGTTGCTATTCGTGTCACCATAGAGGAGAGGGAATACAGGGAAGGGCACAAGGAGCGGCACAAAGGAAAGGCCAGGCCACGCAAGGACCGTCCCCCACTGAGTAAGGAACTATTACAGCCTTGGGCACTCACCTATCAGCACTGGGACAATTTGCATCTAGGCGGCAACCCATAGCAACCAATGAGCGATTAGCTTTTTTTTTTTGCAAGTAGAACAATGACAGCAAACATTTGATTGGTTGCCATGGGTTCCTGCCCAGGTCCACATTTGCCCAGTGTTGATAAGGACCCCCAAGCTTGTCTTATGGGACTTATAAAATATCAATTGAAAATCAAATAGAAAGTCTGATCCCACCTGAGCATAAACCTCCCACCACCAGGGGGCAGCCCACTGACTGAGAGGTCTAGCGGCAAATCCCACAAACAGGGTGATCCCCTGGGATCTGATTTTCTTTTCTTACAGGTGAATTTCCAGAGATTTCAGAAAGATGCCGCCTCCCTGCATATTCCCACAATACACCAGAGGAGAACAGACTGATCCCTCCGAATTACCAGGTAGGAAAGCAGGATTGCAAGCTTTGATTGGCCGATATCTCTCTAGAGAGGCACAAAAATGAAGCGCTCCCTGCTGGTAAGCCCAGACCAGGTTAAGGTAGGTAAGCGTATGTAGGGTAGTAACGTTTTATACCGCCATTTTCTTGTGGACTGTATATTGTTGCACTGGGGAGGGCAGTTCAAACCAGGGCATTTACCTTCCAATCAACCATGTTCCCTTTTTAAGCCACACCCACACCAATGACCACACGGTTTGGCCTTAAATATTATTGGGGTCATTGTTGCTATTCGTCAACATCAATTGCTATTTCTGACTCTTTAGTTGTAGGTGTGGCCTGTACAGCAGATGCAGCCGGAGGGCCCCAGTTACACAGCCCGTTAAAAGGTGTTGTTTACCTTTAAGTTATCTCTTAGTAGGATGTTGAGAGTCTTATTCTGGGACAATTTGCAATTGGTCTTCATTTTTTATTATTCGTGTTGTTGTTTTATTATTATTTCACTTTTGTTAAGCAGCTCTCCACTATGGAATTTCATCAGTTATCTAGTTGATAGGGTTCAAATTACCTTAGCAACCAGCCAGTGGTTTAAATGAGAGACTGGTATATGGATAGGAGAGAACTTGACTAGAAAGATAAGGAATAACAAGTAACAATAACAATAAAACTGGAGCCTCACAGAGCAATAGGTTTTTGGCTGCCGGGGTCAGTGACTCTGGAAAGAGGCAGAAGGAGAAGGCAAATAATTAAAAAAAACCATAACATACTGAATGTTAATTAAAAGGTGAACCGCCCCTTTAAAGGGGTAGTTCACCTTTACGTTAACTCTAGTATGTTATAGAATGGCCAACTCTAAGCAACTTTTCAACTGGTCTTCATTATTTATTTCTTTTAGTTTTGAAATATTTTGCCTTTTTCCAGCTTTCAAATGGGGGTCACTGACCCCGGCAGCCAAACCCTATTACTCTGTGAGGCTCCAGTTTTATTATTATTGCTACTTTTCATTACGGATCTTTCGGTTCAGCACTTCTCCTCATATATATATATATATATACCAGTTTCTCATTCAGACCACTGCCTGGTTGCTAGGGTAATTTGAACCCTAGCAACCAGATACCTGCTAAAATCCCAGACTGGAGAGCTGCTGAACAAAAAGCTAAATCATTTAAAAACCACAAAAAAATAAAAAAAAGTGAAGACCAATTGCAAATTGTCTCATAATATATAACCCTCCATATCATACTAACAGTTAATGTGAACCACCCCTTTAAGCAATGCTGTATGTATCCTTGTTACAGCTAATCATACACTGACCAATAAGCAGAGGTAGGTGACACTTACCTGATGGCTGTGACTCTTGTGTCCCCCAGATGGAGCCAGGAGATGGCACGGTACCCCAGCACTGGAAGGAGGAGGAGGAGCTTCCTAATCAGACGCCTCTGGGTAAGAAGGAAAAAAAATAGTCACTCCCTGTCCCTTCACTTGTGCGTTTCCCATTCCCCATTGTATAGTAACCAGTGAAAGTCTCACCCCCTGCTGCCCAGTAATGTACTTACACCGCCATTCAACTTCCTTTGGGGCACAGCCAATGAGATCTGCCCCTGACATTTGCACATATGATTAAAATCAATGTGGCTCATTTATTAAAGCATAAGCAGATTTGCATCCAATCAGTCATAACTAAATTGAGAATTATGGGTAGTGAATCTGCTGATTTGCATGCGTTTGTAAACCGTGCATTTGAATTAAGGGGTAAATAAGCCTTTTATTTTAAAATCCCCCAGAATTACTCTGTACAGCCCCCAGAATAACATTCCTCACTCCCTGCATCCAGATTTGTTTCTCTATTACATCCAGTTCAGCTACAGCTCTTTTACTGACTTCCTTGTCTAGTGTCAAGCTCCACCCCCTTTTGCTTTCTGAGCCCTCCTTCTCTCTCTGACTATGGAGACCTCAAAGAGGTGCCTACTGGGCATGCCTGATTGATTTTAATTGGAGCAGAGGCAGTGAGTATAGAAGATTTTAAAATAAAAGGCATACTTACCCTTTAACTCAAATGCACGGCTCACAACCCATAATTCACAATTTAGTTATGATTAATTAGGTGCCAATCTACTGGATGTGTGTGGGTGCAGCAGGCAAATAAAGCACCGCCCCCTATTACCCCATGCGTTGCTTTGGGCGGAGTTATCTAAGGCCAAAGGTGCAAGTACTCTATAGAGGGGCTTTTATAGAGACAGATACCTTAGTGAATAGCATTCAGATGTTCTCTTATCTTTGTAAATGAGCCCTAATGCCCACTCCTGTCACTGTGTGTTTTTCTACAGAGCCATTTCCAACCCAGACTGCCCCAGACAGATGCCCAATCCCTTCTTATTCTCAGCACTGTGCCAGTGAAAGTGATGGTATCCCACTGGTAAGTAATGACACCGTTAAACGGGTCCCTACACACAAAAAGCTGTAGAATGCAAATTAAACATAAAAACTCCTTTTTCTTATTATAATGAATTTAAAAATCTAAGCTGTCAATCATATATTGCCTGCCCCCACCTCTGTGCCTGAGGCATAGAGGTGGGGCAAACAATAACTTTCACTTTCCATTCAGCACTTCCTTGATGTTGTTGTTGTACTTCTCACATTACCCCTCCTTCCTCATCGCCTATAATTGCGTATGGGCATGGGTATAAGGGGCCACATTGTGAAGCATAAACAAGGTTTTGGAATGATGCAAAGCTTTGTTTTTACAAAATGGCAGCTGCCTGCTTGCGGTGTCATTCCAAGACTGAGGGGAACAAGAATTATTTAATTTAAACAGTGTATGTAAAGTTTATTTTGCTTAACTAGCTTCCGTGCTGTAGCTGCTGGTAGCTCAGATTGCACAGTTGTGATGGGAGGGGGAGCGAGTTGTGATGGGAGGGGGAGCGAGTTATGATGGGAGGGGGAGCGAGTTGTGGAGGGAGGGGGAGCGAGTTGTGGGGGGAGGGGGAGCGAGTTGTGGAGGAGGGGGAGCGAGTTGTGGAGGGAGGGGGAGCGAGTTGTGGAGGGAGGGGGAGCGAGTTGTGGAGGGAGGGGGAGCGAGTTGTGGGGGGGAGGGAGGGGGAGCGAGTTGTGGGGGGAGGGAGGGGAGCGAGTTGTGGGGGGAGGGAGGGGGAGCGAAGGGGGCGAGTTGTGGAGGGAGGGAGGGGGAGCGAGTTGTGGGGGGAGGGGGAGCGAGTTGTGGGGGGAGGGAAGGGGAGCGAGTTCTGATGGGAGGTGGAGCGAATTCTGGTGGGAGGGGGAATGAATTCTGGTGGGAGGGGGAGCGAATTCTGATGGGAGGGGGAGTAGAAAAAGGGAGGGGGGAGAGGGAGGAGAGAGCTGAGCCTTGAAGGATTTTTCTTAGAGAGGAAGTCTGACACAGAAGAACGTGTACAAAAAAGGAGACAAGAAATCCTGTGTTTGACAGAGGACTCAGTGCAGCGTTTCTGTGGGTGTTTATGGCTGTATTTACATAGACCAGCGGTTCTCAACCTGTGGGTCGGGACCCCTTTGGGTCGAACAGCCCTTTCACAGGGGTCGCATAAGACCATCGGAAAACACATATTTCCCATGGCTTTAGGAATGATTTTATGGTTGGGGGTCACCACAACATGAGGAACTGTATTAAAGGGTCGCGGCATTAGGAAGGTTGGGAACTACTGACATAGACCTTTCTGATAAAGCTTACTGAGTTTTTACCTTTCCTTCTCCCATAAGGTGACAGGTCCCCTTTAAATATTCCATGTTAGCCACAGACTGACCTGTAATGATCCAGCAGGTATGTCACCGTATCATGCAGTTATTGTTATTGAGGTTTATGTTATGTGGGTAAAGTTTGACTTGGCTCAGTAATCCATAGCAAGCAATTGGTTAGCTGTTACGGAATGTTTACAAATAGAATAATGAAAGCGCTTATCTGATTGGTTACAATGATACTGCACAGAATGCAGTTGGGATCCCAGAATGCAACTATATTATTATGTATTTCCAAATAAGTGATCTTGTATTCAAATGCCATATCTCCGTGTATTACCCACACAGCCAATGGCTCGTAAGGAAATCAATGTGATCTCTCTGTAGGGCTACAAGGAGGAAGATGAGGAAACGCCGACGGAAATGAGCTCAGGTCAGGCAATAACACTCACTGATAGAGGTGGGGGGGGGGTTTAATAGTATTTAATGTTATTGGCGACATAAATGCTTTATGGCTGCTCCCAAGGTTCCCCCCATGCAGCCTTCCTGTATTTCGGGGGCCCTCAAGCTCCGGAATGGAGAGCTGAGCTATTCACGTCATGTTACCAGTGGTTACTATGGGCAGTCGGCATAATTACTGACCTTTCGTTTCTCTCCGGCAGATGAAGCCACGAGCAGCAGAAACATTGCAGACACGGCCCACAGCCCTCCTTACTCACAGGATTTCATACAGGAAGAAGAGAACTCCATTACACAGGGTCTTCAGGTATCGCATTCGGAAACCCCCCATACATGTCAGAGCCCCCGATAATCGCATATTCTCTTACTAGCACGTTCTGTGTATGGTATTTGCCCAGAACTGTGCCTAGAATCATAATAAAAGTTAACTCAAAGGTAAAACAATGACCAACCATACTCTGGGTTTGTATTGCAGGCGGAACAGATAGATGTGATAGTACTGGAACGGTGTAAGGAGGAGGAGATCCCTGCAGAGATCAGCACAGGTGAGACCTCTTGGTTTTGATTGGTCTATAGGTGACTTGCACGGGAGGGGGATACATTTCCTGCTTTGCTAAATGTATATGTAATATATTTGGGAACCGATCAGTCCTAGGGGGTGGGGTGTGTGGATGTAACCAATGAAGCTTCTCGCCAGTGGGTGTCCAATCAGGAAAGCCGGATATAGGTGTCCCGTTATGAGAAGTTCCTGATTGGAGAATTGCCACTGGAGCCTTCAGGAAAATTGCAGAATTCATTGCTCTGTCCTTATAAACTGGACTAAACTGGGGTCAGTGTGTGGGAGGGATTGTACTGACTAAATCATTCAGTTGGCAGAGAAAGAAAACATGGAGGGTGAACATTCAGGGATTGTATTGTCTATGGGGAATTGCTAGCAGACTGACAGCCAGCAAAGAGAATGTGAGCTGATTGGGTCTCGCCACAAATTCCCCACCAATAGACATCCCCAGCCACATAGGTTCAGAGTTAGCTGCTTCTTCTACAAATAGACTGTCAGTATAACCTGCTGGGTTGGCAGAGACTGTAGCCTTGCATAGGGTTACTGAACCTTCATTTCTATCTGGGGGTCAGGGCTGCGGTGCCTCAGACTGCAAAACAAAGATGGTGAAAGGGGAGATCAGTACCTGGGAAGCCTAGTATGTGGCTAAGTGAGAACCGAGTGAAGTGGCCATACACTGTTAGATCTGCTCGTTTGGGGAGGTCATGAAGCGAGCGGTTCTTCTCCCAATGTACCCACCTACAGTTGGGCGATATCGGGCTAATTCAATTGTTTGGGTGGGCCTGTCAGGGGTGCCCATACATCGGCAGATAAGCTGCCGAATCGGTCTAAAGGACCAATATCAGCAGCTGAAATAGGTCTATGTGTGGGCACCTTAAGATTGGTGTAAAGTCTTGCAATCATGGCACCGACCAGCACCACACGGGCTGAAGATAATCCCATTTGGGCCTCCCAGCTTGGATTTGGCCTTCCAATTGGAAATGATTATTTTATTATAATGCAGCCCATTCAGGAATACAAATAACTATCCCACCGACTGTCAGACGTTCTGCCGACAGTTATGAAGGTTTTTCAAGGAGGAGCAGAGATTTCAGGCCTTGCCAGGCAGGAACAAACCTCGGCCCGTTTGCCCGATGCCTCCGATTCTCTGCACAGACATTCCATGGCTTCTTTTTGTTCAGGAAACACCAGGAAATGCAGTTATTTCGGATGCTTTTACACCTGATTGGTCACTTCGTGCAAACCTCCTTTTACTCTTCTAACCGACTCCTGGAAGAATCCGCTCCGCAAGTGATTGGTCCGTTCTCTTCCAGCCAGAGGTGCTGGCAACTGGCTCCGGTGTTATTCTGAGAACCACAGAGAGGGGATTTATATCTGTGGGGGGGTTTATCCCAGGACTCTACATAGTGCAATAGAATGTATTTTTACAAACTCAATAACTTGGTCAATTAACTATTACTGGGCAGACCATGTTATGTTATTATTTAGCATGCCTAAATATGTCTCTTCCTCTTGCCTCGCAAGGAACCTCGGGCGACTTTGGAATGAATGTGTTTTCCTATGGGTGATAGGAAAGCATTCGGTGGAGATTTATAGTCAGCGCTAGAGTGGGGCAACTAATCTCTTCATGTGTCATTGCCCAAAGGCTAGTACCACGTGGGGCAGACTCTCAGCCTGCAGAAGGTTGAGGTTGAGAATCAGCCCCTATGCTGTGGATATTGACTGGGAATTCAAAGTGTTTTTTGGCTGATATCCACCGTTTGCCTCCGCCCAGGGTTGGACTGGGCTGCCGGGACACCGGGAAAAATCCCAGTGGGCCTAGGCGGCCCAGACCCGACCCTTGCCGGCGCTCCCCCTGCCCGACCGTTCCTCCCCTGGCGCGTTAAATTTATGTGGGGGAGGACATCGGGGGAGGGGGAGGACATCGGGTGGGGGGCCCTGGGAGGGGGGGGGGTGCGGCGGCGCAGGCCCCCTTGGGCGGGAGCCCTGGAGCGCCCTTCATCCCCCAGTCCGACCCTACCTCCGCTCGGGCAGAGACAGTGCTTCGGGGTACAGGCAAGGTAGCAGGTTGGTGCAAGTGTGGGGCCTTATTCTCAGCCCCTTGTGGCATTAGCCTTGAGCCATTGGCTCGGTAGAACCAATATTCCTACACAGTCAGTGCCTGGTAGATCCCCTTCATACAGCTGTTTTGATAAATTGCCCTTCCATTGAGTGATTCGCCTCTTTCTCTAACAGGAAACCCAATCACCTGGGAGGCCCAGTTAGACGCACGTCCCATTTTACCATCAATGCCGGATTTTGGAAACAGGAACTTTGTAACGGCCCCTCCTTTCTGCGGAGATGGAAGAAAACCCATGAACGTTCCGGAAAGCCACCCCGCGTTACCCGTCCCAAAGGACCCGTCGGGGTATCATTATAACTGCAGGGAATGCGGCAGAGTTTTTAGCAGTGAGTTGGAGTTTCGGTCGCACCAAATCCTACACGCCAATAAGGCGACGTACGGTGGCTTTGGGTACGAGGCACGGGAAGATTTAGCCGCTCACCCAAGAGTTCAAAGGGATGAAAGCGCAGAAACATTACTTTATAACTCGACCAATCCCGAGCAGCCGCCGAAGAAGAAAAGCTACATGTGCCTGGTGTGCGGCAAATGCCTGAGCCAAAAGTCCGACCTGATCATACACCAGCGGATTCACACCGAGGAGAAAGCGTTCGCCTGTGCGCACTGCGGCAAGTGTTTCCGGCACAAGTCCACTCTCGTCATCCATCAGAGGATTCACACCGGGGAGAAACCCTTTGTGTGCTGTGACTGCGGCAAATCCTTCAAGCAGAGCGGGCACCACTTGGCGCATCGGCGGATCCACACGGGAGAGCGGCCATTTTCGTGCACGGAATGCGGGAAGAGTTTCAAGCGCAAGTCGACTCTGCATTCCCACCAGAGAACGCACAGAAGAAAGTGATTGTATTTTGGGGACGTTGCCCCTGTTTGTGGGAGGTCTCTGTTCCCAACTACTGCAAAGGCTTTGTCTTCTGTATAAACAACCCCCCCCCATAAAGAAATCCACTGGCTTTTATCATTATATTAATAAATATAGTATGGATGCACCGAATCCATTATTTTGGGATTGGGCCGAAGCCCAAATCCTTGTGAAAGATTCGGCAACTACCAGACTGAATCCTAATTTGTTTATGCGACAAAGTTTCTTGATTTTAGGGATTCGGATTTGGTTCGGCCCAGAGCGTGGATTTGCCCAAATCCTGCTGAAAAAGGCCAAACTGAATTCTGGATTTGAGGCATCCCTAATACATAAAAGGTCATGTGATTGCGCATCAAGATCCACACTCAGTAGGGGTTTCCAGACGAGGGGTTGGCCCCTAGGGGGAGCCTGATTATTTGCCTTCATTTGGGGCCCCTGAGGAAGAGGCTGGAAAGGCTGTATAATAAGATCAATGTGGTTGGGCGCAGGGAGGGGAATGTGCCCAATGTCAGTAGAGCATCTCTTTCCAGTCCACTCCATTAATTACAGTCATGTGACGTACACTCCTTGCCAATTTTTGACTTTTTCAGCATATAATTGATCTTCATGTCAAAAATATGAATAAATAAAGGAGAAATAATTTAACAAATTGTGCACCATTTACATTGTGTCATTACAATAAACATAAATGAAAAGCTTACATGTGGAAGAAGTAAGTCCCCCCCCTATATGACCTGAATGGGTGGAGTCACCGTGCCTAGACTGAATGGGTGGAGTCACTGTGCCTAAACTGAATAGGAGGGGTATCACCATGCATAGACTGAATGGGTGGAGTCACCATGCCTAGACTGAATGGGAGGGGTATCACCGTGCCTAGACTAAATGGGTGCTACCACTGTGCCTAGACTGAATGGGTGGAGTCACCTAGACTGAATAGGAGGGGTATCACCATGCATAAACTGAATGGGTGGAGTCACCATGCCTAGACTGAATGGGAGGGGTATCACCGTGCCTAGACTAAATGGGTGCTACCACTGTGCCTAGACTGAATGGGTGGAGTCACCTAGACTGAATGGGAGGGGTATCACCATGCATAAACTGAATGGGTGGAGTCACCATACCTAGACTGAATGGGAGGGGTATCACCGTGCCTAGACTGAATGGGTGGAGTCACCGTGCCTAGACTGAATGGGTGGAGTCACCGTGCCTAGACTGAATGGGAGGGATATCACCATGCATAAAATGAATGGGTGGAGTCACCGTGTCTAGACTGAATAGGTGGAGTCACCGTGCCTAGACTAAATGGGTGCTACCACCATGCCTAGACTGAATAGGTGGAGTCACCATGCCTAGACTGAATGGGTGGAGTCACTGTGCCTAAACTGAATAGGAGGGGTATCACCATGCATAGACTGAATGGGTGGAGTCACCGTGCCTAGACTTATTGGGAGGGGTATCACTATGCATAGACTGAATGGGTGGAGTCACCGTGCCTAGACTAAATGGGTGCTACCACTGTGCCTAGACTGAATGGGTGGAGTCGCCTAGACTGAATGGGTGGAGTCACCTAGACTGAATGGGAGGGGTATCACCATGCATAAACTGAATGGGTGGAGTCACCATGCCTAGACTGAATGGGAGGGGTATCACCGTGCCTAGACTAAATGGGTGCTACCACTGTGCCTAGACTGAATGGGTGGAGTCACCTAGACTGAATGGGAGGGGTATCACCATGCATAAACTGAATGGGTGGAGTCACCATACCTAGACTGAATGGGAGGGGTATCACCGTGCCTAGACAGAATGGGTGGAGTCACCGTGCCTAGACTGAATGGGAGGGATATCGCCATGCATAAAATGAATGGGTGGAGTCACCGTGCCTAGACTAAATGGGTGCTACCACCATGCCTAGACTGAATAGGTGGAGTCACCATGCCTAGACTGAATGGGAGGGGTATCACCGTGCCTAGACTGAATAGGTGGAGTCACCGTGCCTAGACTGAATGGGAGGGGTATCACTTTGCATAAACTGAATGGGTGGAGGGGATCTAAAATGGGCTCTACCTGCAAGAAACCCACATCCGAAACAATTCTGCATGAAAATTCTCAGTTGGTGATGTTGATAAGATCATGTGGATAAGTTGTTCCAGTAGACAAGTAGTTACAACTTGCTTTTTAAAGGTTAAAATCTCCCAACTTGTTCCCCTGTTTTCTTATTGGGCAGTGTAAAATTTATTTAGAATGATGAGCCACAGGAATTGAAAAGGGGGTGGGTCTCACAAGCTGGGTGGAGTTAATGGGAGTGTGGGTGTGGCCTGCATGGACTCCATAAGGGTCCTTGTGAACCTGAAAGCTGTAGAGCCAATTATATTCCCATTGGCAAATAAAGCATTTAGGCTGCAAAACATAGCCCTAAGGTACCCCCTGCCCTCTCTTGTCTGTTCATCTGCCCCTGGAAGCCTCAGTGCCTGCTGATATGTCAGTCACATGGGCAGGAAGGATGATCCAATGGGCACATTGTTAGCCCCATGGGGCCAATGAGCAATGAGGAGGACGGGAGGAGGCGTGGGACATTCTGCTATGTGCCCTTGTGGGTGGGATAGGGATAAGTAACGAGCCAATACTCACCGGGGGGCTGTGTCTTGTTTACTTGTAGGTGACCCATTCCAAGAGGTAAGTCAACCTGAAGAACTGCCCCCTGTCCTCCTTTACCAGGACTATACAGAACAGGAGCCCATGTTTGCCCCGAGCAACTGTGGCAACAATAAAAGATGGAGGCAGAAGAGAAGTAAGAAGAGGAGTAAGGCGGCCCGACAGACGGCTTTGAACATGATCCATGAAGAAACATTCCCCCGAGGGGACTTTGCTCAAGAGACAGGGGGGAAACCATTCACATGTTCTGATTGCGGGAAATATTTCTCCAGGAAATCCAATCTCTTTCGACACCAGAGAATTCACTCGGGATTCCGACCCTTCAAGTGTTCCGAGTGCGGCAAGTCTTTCAGCCAGAAGGAACATCTGCTCATCCATAAGAGGATCCACACGGGGGAGAAACCATACTCGTGTTCTCAGTGTCTGAAACGCTTCAAGCACAAAAGCAACCTCAACACGCACGAGAGGGTCCACACCGGGGCCAAACCCTACCCCTGTCTTGTTTGTGGGAAATGGTTCTCTGTCAAGAGGGTACTTGCTGCCCACCAGGTGGTCCATACGGGGGAGAAACCATACACCTGTGGGAAGTGCGGGAAACCATTCCCCTATAAGTCTTCTCTCGCTGTGCATTACAAAAGTCAACATCTATGATCTGATTATGGGCCCTTGCCTTAAATAAAGGTCCGATTAACAGCCCCGTTGTCTCTGTTGTCTATTAGATATGCAGTGATTCGTAAAGAGATATGGGTGTGGGGGTAAACCCAAGTGATGGAGGGAGGGGGAGGGCAATAGAGCTCATATACCCACCTATCCAAAGTAAGGTACCTGCATGGATAAAGATCTATACAGCCTTTATAGAATAAAGTAATACATTAGAGGGGGTTCCTTAGGAGTAAGTTTTGGGGGGCTGTGTATATGTTTATTTGTGTCTCTGTATATGTGAATCACAGGAGGGACTTGCAAGTGTTGGTGGTATGGGGGCTCTATGGGTGGCATGGAAGACCCAGATATGTAAGTCACTTGGGGGCTCTATGGGTGCCATGGAAGACCCAGATATGCAAGTTGCTTGGAGGCCCTTTGGGTGGCAATGAAGACCCACATATGCAAGTGGCTTGGGGGCTCTATGGGTGGCATGGAAGACCCAGATATGCAAGTGGCTTGGGGGCCCTTTGGGTGGCATGGAAGACCCAGATATGCAAGTGGCTTGGGGGCCCTTTGGGTGGCATGGAAGACCTAGATATGCAAGTGGCTTGGGGGCCCTTTGGGTGGCATGGAAGACCCAGGTATGCAAGTGGCTTGGGGGCCCTTTAGGTGGCATGGAAGACCAGATAGGCAAGTGGCTTGGGGGGCCCTTTGGGTGGCATGGAAGACCCAGATATGCAAGTGGCTTGGAGGCCCTTTGGGTGGCATGGAAGACCCAGGTATGCAAGTGGCTTGGGGGCCCTTTAGGTGGCATGGAAGACCAGATAGGCAAGTGGCTTGGGGGGCCCTTTGGGTGGCATGGAAGACCCAGATATGCAAGTGGCTTGGAGGCCCTTTGGGTGGCATGGAAGACCCAGATATGCAAGTGGCTTGGGGGCCCTTTGGGTGGCATGGAAGACCCAGATATGCAAATGGCTTGGGGGCCCTTTGGGTGGCATGGAAGACCCAGATATGCAATTGACTTGGGGGCCCTTTGGGTGGCATGAAAGACCCAGATATGCAAGTGGCTTGGGGGCCCTTTGGGTGGCATGGAAGACCAAGATATGTCAGCCAATCAGCCTGTTGTGAACCTCAGTCCAGAGGAAGGGAATTGAATACAAAGTGCTTTATGTACCAAGTGCAGTAGGGTTAGCAGGATATGGTTAGTTATAGAGTAGTATGGTTAGCTGTATTGGCTACAATGATGTTTATAGATCAGAGAATACTGCAAATAAGGACTTTTTCATGGAACTTCAGAAGTTCTTTTAACCAGACTGGTTCCTTCTCAGTGCCCCCAATTACATAATAGGAATTTACCCCCAGTGGGACAGAGATCTGAAAGGCCATGGGGCAGAATAAAGCCTTAGTGCCCAGCACAGAGCAGGCCCCACCTAGTGATACAAAGGGCTCCCTGTAGCCATCTTGGAGAAGATCATACACTTACTGAGAAGGTGAGGCCTGAAGTCCCACCCCAGACCAGGGACCACCTTCTACTTCCATTTCAGCGCAGTACCACCATGTTATTACACAGGTCACAAAGCCCTAAGGGCCGACCTAGGTGGTACTGATCCGGTATATTATGTGCCACTGGGGGCCATTAAGGAAAGAGCAGATGTTCATATCCAGCAGGAGCCTTAGGGGAGAACTTGCTTTGGGCAGAGAGAGTGGATATAAATAAAACCCTCAGCCCCTGAGGGAGCGGAGCAACGTGCGGCGCAACTCTCCAGCCAAAGGGTTAAAGATGCTGAGGGCAACTGGGAAATACAGTGAGTATAAATATTTCCAGACGTTACAATACGTGATTAGTTCTGCATAGGAATTACCCAGCAGCCTGTGTTTGCCCGGTGAGACGGCCGTGCCAACCAACCCATCGACTGTGAGTATCTCATTTATTTGTAGGGAATCAAAGGGAATCTTTATTCTGGAGAATGTAAAGGGCTTGGCTGAAAGTTTTATACAGATATATATATATATATATAGCCGCACAGTAGGTTCAGAGAGCTGTATCCAGCTGCAATCAATATGATGCCTGTATATATATATATATATAGTGGGAGAATACAGAGTCATTACTAGAGTGATAGAGAATAATGCAGGAGATCTCTATTCATTCACCTTCTCTCTTCTCCCTTTGTATGAAAGCTGTAACACTGAGTAATGTAGGGAATAGTATATATTGTCCCCCATGTAAGTGTTAAACCTTAGGCCTGCCTTCCATATTCCTCCTCTCCTGCCTCTTCTCCCCAACATTTTACATTCTCACCTCTTCTGACCTCTTCTTCTTTCTCTATGTTTCTCTTCTACATTTAGATTTCTTTCTTCTTCTGTTTCCCATCTTCTTTGCCCTTTATTCTCTTCCCTTTCTAACCCATTTCTCCTGTTTGCCCCCTCCATTGTCCCTCTGTTTCCTGGCAAGGCTGCCATGAGGGGGCTACATTCAGTAATGTTCTACTCAACCCCATCCTATCATTCCTGGGATCCTATAAAGCCAGACATAGAATTGTCCAATAAGACCAGTGGGGCCATGACGTTTATCTGTACAGGGTGCTAGAGTGATTTGGGTTTTGGGTGCATTACAGTTGGACAGGGGTACATAGGCTGTGATTGGCAGGATGTAAAACTATGAAACTCCTGCAGTGACCTTGGGCAGGGCTGTCCAACTGGAGGCCCATGGGCTGAATGTGGCCTTCAAAGAGATTTTTATGATCCCAAAAATGCCCAAGATCTCCATAGACCTTTTTGATGACATGGCATCAAAGTTTCTTAATAATTCAGCCCTTAAATGTGTGAAATAGTGTCCCACAGCTTGGAAAATCTTGGATGGCATGGGAATATAGGGAGAAGGAAAAGGGAGAGTCCTGGAGACACCTAGAAAATTAGGTCAACTTACATTGAAGGCTAGAGGCCCATTAAGCCTGAGTCTGCTGGGAAATCACTCAAACAATGTCCAGATAGGCCAGTCTGAGAGAGAGAGAGATATAGATGGATAGATAGACAGATATAGATGGATGGATAGATAGATAGATAGATAGATAGAAAGATAGATAGAGTGAGCTCTGGGGGTTGATACCAAATTTCCCATGAGTACTTGGGCTGTCATTTGCTAGTGCATTGTTGTTTGGAAATGGAACAGCCTGTGTTTCCAACCAATTGCCATAGTAGCCAATGGGGGACAGTTTGGTGCCACCCTAGAGGTAAGTACTAAATATTACAGGAGTCAAAGCACCTAATATCACTACGTGTGCCATTGGCCATTGGCATTTTTTGGAAGTGGCAGCTGGGAGTTACTTTCTTATTATCCTTCTATACATGTCCAGCTATATGTGTAGGTCAGTCTCCAATGCAATAATATCTGTGAGGTGGAATGTCATATCTGCCAATCACTGTTCCTTTCTATGGAGGATACTATCTTGCCAATGGGATAAGTGTGGGAAACCTCCCATTAATATTATGGAGATTTAATTAATACTAGCCCAATACTGGCCCTATGATGTTCCTATACTGGCCCTATGATGTTCCCATACTAGCCCAATACTGGCCCTATGATGTTCCTATACTGGCCCTATAATGTTCCTATACTATCCTAATACTGGCCCTATGATGTTCCTATACTAGCCCAATAGTGGCCCTATGATGTTCCTATAGTGGCCCTATGATGTTCCCATACTAGCCAAATAGTGGCCTTATGATGTTCCCATACTAGCCCAATAGTGGCCCTATGATGTTCCTGTACTAGCCCAATAGTGGCCCTATGATGTTCCCATACTAGCCCAATAGTGGCCCTATGATGTTCCTATACTAGCCCAATAGTAGCCCTATGATGTTCCCATATTAGCCCAATAGTGGCCCTATGATATTCCCATACTAGCCCAATAGTGGCCCTATGATGTTCCTGTACTAGCCCAATAGTGGCCCTATGATGTTCCCATACTAGCCCAATACTGGCCCTATGATGTTCCCATACTAGCCCAATAGTGGCCCTATGATGTTCCTGTACTAGCCCAATAGTGGCCCTATGATGTTCCCATACTAGCCCAATACTGGCCCTATGATGTTCCCATACTAGCCCAATACTGGCCCTATGATGTTCCAATACTGGCCCTATGATGTTCCCATACTAGCCCTATTCTGTTCCTATAAGGAATTTCCCATATAGACCTTCCATTCTGTGATTTCTCTGTTCTTACGATTCTTTGCTTTATTCCCCCATGTATCTGCCCTTGTGCCATAAGAAGTCCCAGAGCGATGGACACCAATGTGACGGTGACCCTGATTTGGCCGCAGACCAACCGAGGCTCCATAGCCATCGTGATCCTCACCCTCGTTTGCTTCTGCTGTTTCCTCTATTCCATCATCGTCATTCTCCACATCATCCTGGCGACCCCCCACCTCAGGGACAACACTCGCTACCTGCTATTTGCCCACATGTTGGTCAATGACACAATTTACCTGGTTACAGGACTCCTTCTGTTCCTGGGCGCCTGGTACCTGATATACCTCCCCGTGCCATTCTGTTACTTTACATACACCGTAGCCACATCCACATACAGGGTGACCCCGTACAACCTGGCGGTCATGTCTCTAGAGCGCTATGTGGCCATTTCCTTTCCCCTCAGACACGCAGAGTTTTGCACTGTAAGGAACGCGACGGTCGCCATTGTGGTGATCTGGACAGTGGCGCTGATCCCCAATCTCGCCGATTTCATCACCATCAGCTCGGCCTTTGGGAAGCTCCGCCCCATGGTGTGCAGTCAGGGGGCTCTGTCAGTGACACCAGAACAGAACACTATCAGAACTCTCACCTTCACCATCAGCTTCTCCCTGGTTGCCCTCATCATCCTATTCACCTACGTCAAGGTTTTACTGGTGGCCAAAAGCATCGGCTCGGGAAAGTCATCCGCCATTAAGGCCAGCAAAACCGTCATGCTCCATGCCTTCCAGCTCCTCCTCTGCATGACCTCCTTGCTCTCCTCCATTACAGAGAGATACCCATTTAATTACATTTCTCTCTTGACCGTCTCCACCTTCCTTCTGTTCACCTGCCTGCCCAGGTTCCTCAGCCCTTTGATTTATGGCTTAAGAGATGAAGTGATTCGCAAACATTTTATAAGAATTCATTCTGTAAGGAAATAAAGGTGAAGTAAATCCTAAAGTGTTGTTTTAAACATTTATTTCTGATTTTATGCCGAAATGCTTGTTACCATTACATTTTGTTGGAGTTTGGCCAATTTTAAGCTTAAGGGGTCAAGGCAACAGTATTACAGGGATACTTTGGCTCATTTGGAATCTAATAACAGGTTCTACTATTTAATTTGTTTCTTAAACCAATAAATTAATTTATTTAGCTGTAATATTGGTGTGTAGGTGCATTGAATTTGAACTTTCAGACTACACAATAGAACTGCTTTCAGATAACCTAGAACTACACAATAGAAATGCTTTCAGATAACCTAAAACTACAGAATAGAACTGTTTTCAGATAACCTAGAACTACACAATAGAACTGCTTTCAGATAACCTAGAACTACACAATAGAAATTCTTTCAGATAATCTAGAACTACACAATAAAACTGCTTTCAGATAACCTAGAACTACACAACAGAACTGCTTTCAGATAACCTAGAACTACACAACAGAACTGCTTTCATATAACCTAGAACTACACAACAGAACTGCTTTCAGATAGCCTAGAACTACACAACAGAATTGCTTTCAGCTAACCTAGAACTACACAATAGAAATAACCTATTCAGATAACCTATTGTAACTAAAGGAGTCATGACTTGGCTGAGCCGGACTTGGATTTTTACTATTGAGTGCTTTTATCATATATACCACTAGGTGGGGTATGGGAGCATTTTTAGCAATACAGGTGTTAGGGAGCTGCTATCTTGCTACCTTCCCATTGCTCTGCTGATTAGCTGCTGGGGGGGAGCTTGCAGCGCAGCAGTAAAGAGTGACTAAGGTTTATAAGAGCACAAGTCACATGGCTGAGGGCACCTGGAAAACTAAGAATATGTTCAGGGTCATTCGTTTGAGTAGTCAGCAAAAGCCAGGGCAGATACTGTCAGGGTGGCATGGTAGAGCAAGAGTGGTTGGCAGCTCCATTTATTATGGACTAGAGGGGTACAGTTTCTGGAGGGGCCAGTCAACATAGACCTACATATGTTGTGATTGTGTCAATAAATGATCATATTTTAGCAATATTCTATAGGTGAAAGGGACATGATAAGAGTGGAGATGGACATGAGGCATGGAGTTCTTAATCATGAATTAAATTGATTGTATGGGGGGTGGTACCCTTTGTCCAAACACTCTCTCTCTAAGGGAAATAGCAAAGGAGATGTCCTTGTGGCGCATTGAAACCACCATGGGTAGGTAAGTAGATACAAAATCACACAGTAAATGTATAGGGGGGCTTTAATGGAGCAACTGTACATTTATGGTGATTTCTGTGCACCAGAATGGAAGGGCAAATTCATGCATTTTGGCACCCACACTTCCATATGGGTGACGGAACACCCCATGTGCCATTGTCATAAGGTGATATTGTTTTTTATTCACAGTTCTCAACCACTGCCATATCTGTAGGCCTCATTCATGTAGTCTCTTGATTTTGGGGTGATCCAACCTACAGCGCCTACTGCCCCACCTTCTGTATTTGTGGCAAACCCCCTCTTCTTTCCTTGGATTAGATGCCATCATTGCCATAGGCCCTAATATTAATAGACCAACCGCCATATTGAATGTCCAGTCAAATTGATAAATGTTCCATTCTTTCTTTGTATGGACTATTGGCGCAGTCCGTATCCTTTATATAAAGATCTGGGGTTCATAGACCTCTCTATTATAGGGAATTTTTTTATCAGTTTTGTTTGAAGCTGATCAATGGGAGACCTGTTCTCCATGTGCAATGGTGCTATATATTAGATACAAAGGGGGTGATTTATCAACGGTTAAGTTTGATTTTTTTTCTGGACCAGGACCAGACAGATTTTTTTAGCACCTAATATGGCCAAAATGTGCAATGGTTACATGGATCTCTGAACTTTATGTGGATTCAATGGCAAAGGTTCATATTGGCTCCATCGTTTTTAATATAACCTGAGGCACCCGTCAGGGTTGTCCGATGTCCCCTTTACTTTTTCATTTGGCTATGGAGCCTCTGGCAATGGCAGTTAGAATCAATGCAGATAAAATGGGTCTTTTAGTCCATGACACTCATCAGAATATCAGTTTATTTCCTGAAGATGTCACATTTATAGAGGCCTTTGACACCCCTCCCAAACCTACTGGTCCAATTCCAGGTGTTCAGTTTTGGTCGAATTTCAGATTTGAGGACCAATACCTCCAACAGAAGCTCTCAACATCGGCCTGCCCAATGAGAGTTAAACTATTAGCTTTACATTTTTCATTTGAGTGGTGTTTCCATTTCTTTTCTAGGAATTCAGTTGGCTGATCAGTATGGAAGCCTCTACCAGGACAATTAGCCAATAAAAATGAATTTATTCCCTAAACTCTTGTATTTTTCTGGCTATTACTGATGTTACTTCCACATCTGGGGCTGAGACATTTTGAATCAAAATTGCTACAGTTCATATGGAGAGAAGGGACCCATCCGGGTCGGTACATGTATTTTGTGGTACCTTAACCCAACTTGAATTTCTCTCCAGTAATGGGTGGGAACTGGTTTAGGGGCTGTTCCTCCTTGAGGACAATGGTCTATATTTGGTGGACTTGCCCAAGGCAATCTGTTTTTGGATAAGAATATATAACTTAACCTATAACTAAGGGTTGTCCATAAATGTTTTATAATGAATTATATGTTATCTGTTTACATCCCTGAACAGTTTGCTTGTCACTATGTCAAATGTCCATCAAGTTCAACCATAATGCCTATATATAACCTGCCTAACTGCTAGTTGACCCAGAGGAAGGCAAAAACCCCATCTGAAGCCTCTCCAATTTGCCGCAGAGGGGAAAAAATACCTTCCTGACTCCAAGATGGCAATCGGACCCGTCCCTGGGGCAACTTGTACTAAGAGTTATCACCCTGTATTCCCTCACTTGCTAAGAATCCATCCAGCCCTTTCTTGTACCTATCTAATGTATCAGCCAGTACGACTGATTCAGGGGGGAATTCCACAACCTCACAGCTCTCACAGTAAAAAATCCTTTCCCAATATTAAGCTGGAACCTCCCTTCTTCTAAACGAAGTGGGTGCCTCGTGTCCGTTGGAAGGGCCTACTGGTAAATAAAACATTAGAGAGGTTATTATATGATCCCTTTATATATTTATACATAGTTATCATGTCACCTCTTAAGCGCCTCTTCTGCGCGACAAATCTCCCTTGTCACAGGTGACTAATCCCCCCGAACTACCATCCCACCGGCGAAAATGTAAGTTGCCAGTGGGATGGCACACGCTGCGCAGGCGATTTCGGCAGATCCTGACAAGGGAGATTTGTCGCAGGCGACTAATCTCCCCGTGTGCCAGAGCCCTAACTCAATCATGTCCCGTTTCAGTACTGGAGACCAAAACTGAACAGCATATTCTTGTACTAACTGCCTTACTATTCCATTTCTATATGAAGAAAAGATCACTCAACAAATCAGGTCTTCTAGCTTAGATGGCCACAGATCTTTATTCTTCAAGTGCCACCGATATCTACAGGTTGGGTTTAGGGCTTGTTGTTGAGGAATATCATTATGTTCCAGACCAATATTCCTTAATTTTACCATGAACCTTCTGTGAGGTACTGTATCAAACGCTTTAGCAAAGTCCAAGTAGATCCCATCCACTGCCATTCCAGCATCAAGGTTCCTGCTCACCTCCTCATAAAAGGCGACTAAATCAGTCTGGCAAGATCTGTTACACATAAAACCATGTGGCACAAACTAGTATTGTGATTTGCAATGTATTCAAGTACCCTATCCCTTATTACCCCTTCCAGAAGCTTTCCTACTACTGATGTCAGACTAACAGGCCTATAGTTTTCTGGCTGAGAATGGGATCCCTTTTTAAATTTAGCAATACACCAGTTACTTGGCAATCACAAACTAAGCTCGTTTAAAGGGGAACAAGAACCTTATTGGGAGTAAAATAGCATTGGGAGAGAAACTCAAGAATGACCATATAGTTTGAATGAAACAATAGATCAATGTCACTGCACTGTCCCCAGTTTCTCTGATCCACGGCTTCTATTGTATCTCAGTTTATGGGCATAAACATCTGATTATTATAAAATGTTCCCAGAGTTTCACCTTTACATATTAAGAAATAATCTCTCATTAGTGGCCCCGGGTCCCTCTGTGCCCCACGGTGCTGGTCAGGCAGCCCCATAGGTCTTTCCCATAAGCCATTAGTACAGCTTTCTCTCTTGGGAGCCATTATTTACATGTTTGTTTGTTACAAGACACAAAAACACCATGCACAGGCCCTGGGCTGCTGTCACTTACCTGCACTAAGGGACCCACTCACTATATACTGTATATAAAGGATATAAATGTCTCTACAGGTATGGGATCCGTTATTCGGAAACCTGTTATCCAGAAAGCTCCAAATTACGGAAAGCCTGTGTCCCATAGACTCCATTTTAATCAAATAATGTAGATTTTTAAAACTGATTTCCTTTTTCTCTGTAATAATAAAACAATACCTGTACTTGATCCCAACTAAGATATAATTACCCCTTATTGGGGCAGAACAGCCCTATTGGGTTTATTTAATGGTTAAATGATTCCCTTTTCTCTGTAATAATAAAACAGTACCTGTACTTGATCCCAACTAAGATATAATTACCCCTTATTGGGGACAGAACAGCCCTATTGGGTTTATTTAATGGTTAAATGATTCCCTTTTCTCTGTAATAATAAAACAATACCTGTACTTGATCCCAACTAAGATATAATTACCCCTTATTGGGGCAGAACAGCCCTATTGGGTTTATTTCATGGTTAAATGATTCCCTTTTCTCTGTAATAATAAAACAGTACCTGTACTTGATCCCAACTAAGATATAATTACCCCTTATTGGGGCAGAACAGCCCTATTGGGTTTATTTCATGGTTAAATGATTCCCTTTTCTCTGTAATAATAAAACAGTACTTGTACTTGATCCCAACTAAGATATAATTACCCCTTATTGGGGCAGAACAGCCCTATTGGGTTTATTTAATGGTTAAATGATTCCCTTTTCTCTGTAATAATAAAACAGTACCTGTACTTGATCCCAACTAAGATATAATTACCCCTTATTGGGGCAGAACAGCCCTATTGGGTTTATTTAATGGTTAAATAATTCCCTTTTCTCTGTAATAATAAAACAGTACCTGTACTTGATCCCAACTAAGATATAATTACCCCTTATTGGGGCAGAACAGCCCTATTGGGTTTATTTAATGGTTAAATGATTCCCTTTTCTCTGTAATAATAAAACAGTACCTGTACTTGATCCCAACTAAGATATAATTACCCCTTATTGGGGCAGAACAGCCCTATTGGGTTTATTTCATGGTTAAATGATTCCCTTTTCTCTGTAATAATAAAACAGTACCTGTACTTGATCCCAACTAAGATATAATTACCCCTTATTGGGGGCAGAACAGCCCTATTGGGTTTAATTAATGTTTTATTAAATTTTTAATAGATTTAAGGCATGAAGATCCAAATAACAGAAAAAACCCTTATCCGGAATACCCTTGGTCCCGAGCATTCTGGATAATGGGTTCTATACCTGTATATACGGTATATATACAATATAAATGTCACAATATAAAGCTGATTAGTAATTAATTACATTTCTAATTACATGGCAGTTTGCCCCTTATAACGACCCCTATGCTTAGCTTCTCAACAGCTGCCCACTGAGCATGTGCAGTGCCACTGACACTACAAACAAGGTCCAAGAGCTCCTGTGACAACTTTGAAGACCTGGATCATTCCTGTTAGATGTCGAACCTTTAGGCTGGTGCATTTAGCTCAATATATAAAATATGACATTTGTTTCTAGGGTTTAGTTCTTTAAATATAGAATTGCTGCACCTTTTCCTATAAATTGAATGTGCTGTACCTTGGTGCACCGTGTGAGTCATGTGATATTATATATTGTTCCTAATTTATATACTGAACACAACACAATAGGTTCTTTCGGGGCCCCAATAACAAACACCCCCTCTGCCCGACCCTAAGGCCAGGCTTGCACTTTAATTGGGGCTCAGCATCAGGCTACAGACTGGGGTACCATTACACCCGTGCCTGTACATTGCATTCGTCTCATACACTCAGCTTGTTACGCTCTGTGACTGTGTGATGAAGTAGAACTAAACGCCACGCGGCAGGGGAATATCTCCGCAGGGGCCACACCTGCCCATTTCACTTACTGGTACGTAGAGCTGACACTCTATGGCACCCGTGGGAGCTCCCCAGCTAAATTAAACATGTTTACCATCTTCCAACCTGCTGTGTGCGGATAAATAACAGCCTGTAGGTGCCAGCCTAATTGCCTTAATGAGCCCCATTAGTACTGGCTTTGCTAACGTTGGTTTAATGGGTCCCACTGGGGGCCACGAGCCCGGGATCCCTGAAGCCCTGCCGGCAGCTTTGTGTGTCTGTGCTGAGAGACTTTCATCATTAAAGGTCCGGAATTATTCAGCGGGGGGGGAAGAGTTAAACAGCAGGTAATGAGTAATATATGGCAACGTTGAAAAGAGTGATTTATTTAGAAGAAAAATGTATATTACAGGTATGGGACCTTTTATCCAGAATGCTTAGGAACTGATGTTTTCCAGATAAGGGGTCTTTCCGTACCTTAAGCCTGCTAAAAGTCATTTAACCATTAATTAAACCCAATAGGGCTGTTGTGCCCCAATAAGGGGTAATTATATCTTAGTTGGGATCAATTACAGGTACTGTTTTATTATTACAGAGAAAAGGGAATCATTTAACCATTAAATAAACCCAATAGGGCTGTTCTGCCCCAATAAGGGGTAATTATATCTTAGTTGGGATCAAGTACAGGTACTGTTTTATTATTACAGAGAAAAGGGAATCATTTAACCATTAAATAAACCCAATAGGGCTGTTCTGCCCCCAATAAGGGGTAATTATATCTTAGTTGGGATCAAGTACAGGTACTGTTTTATTATTACAGAGAAAAGGGAATCATTTAACCATTAAATAAAACCCAATAGGGCTGTTTCTGCCCCAATAAGGGGTAATTATATCTTAGTTGGGATCAAGTACAGGTATGTTTTATTATTACAGAGAAAAGGGAATCATTTAACCATTAATAAACCCAATAGGGCTGTTCTGCCCCAATAAGGGGTAATTATATCTTAGTTGGGATCAAGTACAGGTACTGTTTTATTATTACAGAGAAAAGGGAATCATTTAACCATTAAATAAACCCCAATAGGGCTGTTCTGCCCCAATAAGGGGTAATTATATCTTAGTTGGGATCAAGTACAGGTACTGTTTTATTATTACAGAGAAAAGGGAATCATTTAACCATTAAATAAACCCAATAGGACTGTTCTGCCCCCAATAAGGGGTAATTATATCTTAGTTGGATCAAGTACAGGTACTGTTTTATATTACAGAGAAAAGGGAATCATTTAACCATGAAATAAACCCAATAGGGCTGTTCTGCCCCAATAAGGGGTAATTATATCTTAGTTGGGATCAAGTACAGGTACTGTTTTATTATTACAGAGAAAGGGAATCATTTAACCCATTAAATAAACCCAATAGGCTGTTCTGCCCCAATAAGGGGTAATTATAATCTTAGTTGGGATCAAGTACAGGTACTGTTTTATTATTACAGAGAAAAGGGAATCATTTAACCATTAAATAAACCCAATAGGGCTGTTCTGCCCCAATAAGGGGTAATTATATCTTAGTTGGGATCAAGTACAGGTACTGTTTTATTATTACAGAGAAAAAGAAAATCATTTTCAAAAATTAGAATTATTTGCTTATAATGGAGTCTATGGGAGGTGGCCTTTCTATAATTCGGAACTTTCTGGATAACGGGTTTCCGGATAACAGATCCCATACCTGTAATTGGATTGGGTAGGGTATTTGGGGTATTAGCTTTTCCTATAACAGATCACAATTCAGGGGTGTCAGCTGTAGTCGTAACCATGCTACAATACCAACCAATCAGATGTCTGATTTCAGCTCCTGTTTCCGACATTAGCGTTAAAACCCCACTAGCCCCGCCCATCTGTTCCACTTCCTGCTGCCTTCTTTCCCAGGCTGTTCAGGGGGGCGGCGGCCCTGTAGGATAGGAACCAATCAGCAGCTAGGCTGACCTGATAGGGAACTGAAGCCTGTCTGTGTTTGTGTGAGTGCAGGGCTGTGATTGGCTCTCCCCCTCCTACTGTGCTTCTGACAGGGACATGCCCACCCCTCATTTGAAACACAGACAGGGACCTGAGAGGATCTATAGGGAGCTCCAATAAAGGGGCCATTTTTACAGATTAATGTTTAGCCCAAAGTGCAAAATGTGCCACTGTAAATACACAAACACAGTGCAACAAGGGCGCAATGACTTGGCCATAAAAAAGTCCAGTTGTTCAATCTCCAGGGTCACCTGGCCAAACGGTGCAAAAATTATCATAGAGTCTATGGTAAGCCACATTATCCCCCAACCTCCCCAGCCAATGGCCCCCTTTGCCCTTCCACCTCCAGCTCAAAGCTTACAAGGGGTTAGAAACAACTAATGGACCTCCAAGGTCCCAAAGCAGAAAGGGGGTCGGGTAGAAAGAGCCTAATGCCATACACCAGCCCATATCTGTGCTTTTGACCCAGAGCCTATTGCACCAGATCCAAGTGGAAGACATACGTAAGTGCCATAGTGACTCCTAATAGAGTAAAAAAAATAATAATCGTAAAATTCATTAAAAGGTGTGGCTGTATACAGCCTCTGGACTGAAGGTAAAATGTCTTCACCTCCAATGCCAAAAGGCTCTGGTAAAAGTGCATAGTGCAAATGAAAAGTGCCATTGCTCCTGGTGTTTCTTCATCACCGGTCTTCATCTGGCACCACAGGTTTGGCAAGGCCTGGGACACTTTCCTGGGCTCCATCTGCCTCATCAGTGAAGGGGCCAAAGGCACCCAACCCTTAGCTAGGATGTCCCCCCCTCTCACCTTCAAGACCAGATACTACACTTGATCTCAGCCAAAAGGCAGAAAAGTGTTTGGGATTGCTGTTGGTGGACAGCCAAAAGTTACTTCCCAAAGCCCCAAGTCTTTGTGATCATGGTCAACACCTCCCTGGTGCCTGCGGCACTGCACATGCTCAGTGTGCTCCTAACAACTATAGCAGGGGTCCCCAACCATGGGTCCCGGACTGGTGCCGGGCCTAGGGCTGTGCTGAACCAGGCCACCTCTGGTCCCAATTACCTGTGATCCCAGCTCCAGGATGTGTTACACAGCTTTCTACTGATCGCGACAAGGACCAAAGCACTTAAAGGTCCATGCTAAGCGGTGGGGGATGTCCCCACCCCCAATCCTTGGAAAAATACTTGAAACCGGTCTGTGGTGCAAAAAATCTTGGGGACCATTGAATTATAGCTTAGCTACACTTAAGGAGATTCATTTGACAGATATAAAATGTTGTGCTCACTCAGTGTAATATCCGCCACCCTCCCAAAGCTTATCTGGTCATGTGTCATTTACATTTTGGCCTTGCTTCTCACCAAGGCCTCTTGGCCACTGCCATGGGGAATATCAGCCATAGTCATACTGATTAGAACTGGACCAGGTAATGTAAACTCAGTCACGCTCCAGCTAATGTTGTGCCTTGACTGTAAAAAGTTCTTCAGTACTGGGCTTAATATCCAAGGTCAGTCTCGCCCACTGGGATGGAATCAGCAGGGCCCAAATTGTTCTGAGGGCCTCCAGATATCTCAGAAGATACCATGTGTCACTTACAAATAGAGTTATGGGTACGTGGTGGAGTCAACAAGCAATTTATATGAGATGTTTTAGTTATACAAGATGATATTTGCAAATGGAACAATACAAGAACCTACTTTTGGAAGGATCCCCAAACCCCATGAAACTGCATGTTAGCTGCTTGTTAGCAAAACTGTCTCATTAGAAAACATCAGAGCTGTCGTTCATAGGTCTGGGAATTCTAGAGGAAACCCAAGTGGATAGAAGAACCTCCAGGGAAGGGAGCTGCCATTTATATAAAAGCCACAATGCTTGCGTAGTTCATGTGCTCGGGCGGTTTCCCTACAGCGCTTGCTGAACTAACTTGGTACCCAGACTGCACCTGAGAATTTCAGAGGATTTCACCACCAAGTCATACCTTGTTTGGTCTTTAACCATTGAGACCATATCTGTGTTGCAGAGTTGGCACTAAGGAGCATTCACCCACCGGGGTGGTATTTTCCATATCGTGACTAGAGAAGCAATTAAACTTGGCTCCTGCCCCAGAGCACCAGATGCAAAGTACAGAAGGTTTGGAGATGCAGTGAAGAGGCAAAACGTCCTAAATATTGTCCACTTCTTCCTGCTGAAGGGATAACCCACCAATTATAAAGGCTCAGAATGTCCAACAGGTGAGCAAGATGAACACATTCATATCTGTGATTTCTAAGGGGGCATCAGCAGAGTTTGGTTCCACCAGGGGGGAAATCCAGCAATGAAAGGGCAACTTTGTAGAGGTGAATTAGCAGTTTGTTAGGGACATAGGGCAATATAGTTACATATACTGTATGTACAATAAGACTCATCTCAGGGTAGAGCAGAAGGGTGGAGAAACAACGAAGAATCCCAGATCAAAAACTGAACAGATACTCACATATATACAGTAGTTACATAGTTACATAGGGCTGAAAAAAGACCAGAGTCCATCAAGTTCAACCCTTCCAAGTAAACCCAGCACACACAACTTACCAATCTATACACTCACATACACAATGCTCTCCTGTAGAAACGTGGGTTTTGGGTGCCAAGCCCCAAACTTTCACCCAGGGGAGTGGATGGTCATACACCCCAAAGAAAGGCTGGCACCCCAAAGAAATAGGCCTTTAATCACACGTAAACATACTTGGGGGTGGAAGAACATGAATAAAATATGTCATATAATACAACAATTATTAGATGTTTTTGTTAGGTTGTTGGACACACACTCTGGTTCTGGGTGTTTAACACCCCAGGTTTGAACCTCAGTAGAAAAAGCCATGTAAGCCTTCACCTACTACTAGTAACTTCACCATAAACCAAGTCTATTCTGTAATATGTATTCTATTATATAAGCAGAAGAGCTGAAGTCTTAGGCTAAGAGGTTGCCCCACTACTTGCTGCCCCAAAAGGTGAATTTGTAGGGACCCACAGCCCCTTGTGAGTGGGAGCATTCAGGGACAAACAACAAACAATGGAAGTTGGAGCCACCAAAGATTATTACGAGTTGTTGGCAGTTAGTGTTGAACATGACAGTAAGTGAGTTGAAGACTTAGAACTATAGTGAACTGCCTCTATATATAATTGGAGATATGCCCTAGTGCTGAGAGCAGCGGGTAGCCATAGGTGAACAAGAGACCCTAAAAACCGATATTGACCCCCATGTTGTTCTCCAATGTTTTTCTCCTGCAGCTGCTTTGGCAACCAGTGGGCTTGAGAGAGTAGAACCACAAGTACCGCTGCTCCAGATAGGCAGAGGCAAGGGCAAATCGTGCAGCTCTCTGGTTTCCAGTCCAAGAAATAGAGAAAAGGCAGTACAGGTTCAGCGTCAAAAACAGTCAGGGTCGTAGACACACTGACCAACAGAATAGGTAAAAAGTCAAGTGGAAGCGCATCAAGCTTTGTTGGTAAAACACATCAGGAAGAAGGCTGAATGTACAACATAAATAACTCTGGTTGAACCACCATGGGCCCTAAAGCTGCCCATACACAAGTCAGAGAGCTACTGTAGTGTTCACAGATATCTTTTTTGAGGTTCAGAGAAGGCAGATTTAAGGCAGGCAGTTTATAGGGGAGGCAGTAAATGCTTTTTATAGGCAGCACAGGTTCAAGGGATGCAAAACAGGGAAGGCAGCAGAGGTTAAGGGTAGGCAGCAGAAGTTTAGGGTAGGCAGGAGAGGTTAAGCGTAGGCAACAGATGTTAAAGGTAGGAAGCACAGGTTCAAGGTAGACAGCATATGTTTAGGGTAGGCAACAGATGTTAAGGGCAGGCAGCAGAGGTGAAGGGTAGGCAGCAGAGGTGAAGGGTAGGCAGCAGAGGTTTGGGGTAGACAGTGTCAGTTTAGGGTAGCAGAAGTTTAGGGTAGGCAGCAGAGGTTAAGGGTAAGTAGCACAGGTTCAAGGTAGGCAGCATAGGTTTAGGGTAGGCAGCAGAGGTTTAGGGTAGGCAGCATAGGTTTAGGGTAGGCAGTAGAGGTTTAGGGTAGGCAGCAGAGGTTTAGGGTAGGCAGCATAGGTTTAGGGTAGGCAGCAGAGGTTTAGGGTAGGCAGCAGAGGTTCAGGGTAGGCAGCAGAGGTTCAGGGTAGGCAGCAGAGGTTTGGGGTAGGCAGTGTCAGTTTAGGGTAGCAGAAGTTTAGGGTAGGCAGCAGAGGTTAAGGGTAAGTAGCACAGGTTCAAGGTAGGCAGCATAGGTTAAGGGTAGGCAACAGATGTTAAGGGTAGGCAGCACAGGTTCAGGGTAGGCAGTAGAGGTTCAGGGTAGGCAGCAGAGGTTCAGGGTAGGCAACACAGGTTCAGGGTAGGCAGCAGAGGTTAAGGGTAGGCAGCAGAGGTTTGGGGTAGGCAGTGTCAGTTTAGGGTAGGCAGCAGAGGTTAAGGGTAAGTAGCACAGGTTCAAGGTAGGCAGCATAGGTTTAGGGTAGACAGTAGAGGTTTGGGGTAGGAAGTAAAGGTTAAGTAAAGGCAGCACTGTTTATTGCTAATGCTTTGACACATTGGGAACAAAGGGCAGAACAGGGGAAGGTGCTGAGGGTGTGCATGTAACAGGCCTGTGTAACACACAGATACATTTGTAGGATCTATTTGTAAACATTCCAGAGCTCCCTGTTAGGATAAAGCAACACAAACACATACACAATTAACACTGGATACGACCTTAAACTAAAAATATTTCCTCTCTTCTCTCCAGGCCTGGAACCTAAGAACCTAGAGCTACTCTAGTGTTCACAGAGATCTTTTTTGAGGTTCAGAGAAGGCAGATTTAAGGCAGGCAGTTTATAGAGGAGGCAGTAAATGCTTTTTATAGGCAGCACAGGTTCAAGGGATGCAAAACAGGGTAGGCAGCAGAGGTTTGGGGTAGGCAGTAGAGGTTAAGGGTAGGCAACACAGGTTCAGGGTAGGCAGCACAGGTTAAGGGTGGGCAGCACAGGTTAAGGGTAGGCAGCAGAGGTTAAGGGTAGGCAGCACAGGTTCAGGGTAGGCAGCACAGGTTAAGGGTAGGCAGCAGAGGTTAAGGGTAGGCAGCACAGGTTCAGGGTAGGCAGCAGAGGTTTGGGGTAGGCAGCACAGGTTCAGGGTAGGCAGCACAGGTTCAGGGTAGGCAGCACAGGTTCAGGGTAGGCAGCACAGGTTCAGGGTAGGCAGCACAGGTTCAGGGTAGGCAGCAGAGGTTAAGGGTAGGCAGCAGAGGTTAAGGGTAGGCAGCACAGGTTCAGGGTAGGCAGCACAGGTTAAGGGTAGGCAGCAGAGGTTTGGGGTAGGCAGCAAAGGTTTGGGGTAGGCAGCAGAGCTTAAGGGTAGGCAGCAGAGGTTAAGGGTAGGCAGCAGAGGTTTGGGGTAGGCAGCACAGGTTCAAGGCATGCAGCAGAGGTTTGGGGTAGGCAGCAAAGGTTTGGGGTAGGCAGCAGAGGTTAAGGGTAGGCAGCAGAGGTTCAGGGTAGGCAGCAGATATTAAGGGTAGGCAGCAGAGGTTTGGGGTAGGCAGCACAGGTTCAGGGCAGGCAGCAGAGGTTCAGGGTAGGCAGTGTCAGTTTAGGGTAGCAGAAGTTTAGGGTAGACAGCAGAGGTTAAGGGTAAGTAGCACAGGTTCAAGGTAGGCAGCATAGGTTTAGGGTAGACAGTAGAGGTTTGGGGTAGGAAGTAAAGGTTAAGTAAAGGCAGCACTGTTTATTGCTAATGCTTTGACACATTGGGAACCCAGGGGCAGAACAGGGGAAGGTGCTGAGGGTGTGCATGTAACAGGCCTGTGTAACACACAGATACATTTGTAGGATCTATTTGTAAACATTCCAGAGCTCCCTGTTAGGATAAAGCAACACAAACACAAACACAATTAACACTGGGTACGACCTTAAACTAAAAATATTTCCTCCCTTCTCTCCAGGCCTGGAACCTAAGTCCAACCCAACACAGCAGGACGGAGCCCTTCGGCCCAACGCCATGTGGAACGTTACCAGCGCCCCCGGCAACACCACCCAAGTCTCCCCCACCAACAGCCAATTGGGCGTTATTATTCGCACAACCTTTTTTGTTTCCGTCCTCGTTTGCCTTTTCTTTTTCGCCTATTTAGTCACCATCATTCTGACCGTTTTCTTCACCAAACCTTCCCTGCGGGAAAACTCTCGCTACGTCCTATTCGCCCACATGCTTATTAATGACGTGGTCTATCTGGTCATGACGCTTTACTTGGCTATAATCACTAGTTATCTCCCAATGAGGCTCCCGGCCCACGTTTGCTATGCCATAGTCATGCTGTCTTCGGCGTCTTATAAAGTTACCGCTTATAACCTTGGGGTGATGGCTCTAGAACGCTATGTGGCCATTTGCTTCCCACTGAGGCACAGTGAGTTCTGTACCAGACAGAGATCTGCCATTGCCCTAGTTGGGATTTGGGCCATAGGGCTGATCCCTAACATCGCCGACTGCATTATTTTGAGCACCTCGGTTCCGAGCAGCTTTTTCTCCCTCCATGTGATATGCGCTCGCTCTGCTTTCATGAACACCTCTGTCCAGACCTTAATCCGGAACCTCACCCATATCTTGTCCTTCACCCTGGTGGGACTCATCATTATCTTCACCTACATTAAGATCATGATGGTGGCTCTGAGGGTTGACTCTGGGAAGGAGTCGGCCATCAAGGCCAGTAGAACCGTTATGCTCCACGCCATTCAGCTCTTTCTGTGCCTTATGGCTTTCAGTAACAACCTGTTGGAGATCTACCTCATGGAGTACATGTACCTCCTGCCCTTGGGCAGCTTCTTCTTGTTCATGTGTTTGCCGCGGTTTATCAGCCCTTTAATTTATGGGATAAGGGACGAGGTCTTTCGGAACTACATCAAGAGGTTTATGCTGTGCCGGCAATTGAGGGTTCACAAAATTAAAATTGTGGTTTTCAAGTAACAGTAACATCTGAACGTTGTGCGTTTATAGAATTAGGCACATCTACCTCCATGGCCAATGTATGTCTATGTGTATATAAACCCTTAACAGCTATTTAGAAACTAGTAGAGGTAAACCAATGAATGGTGGCTTATAGGAACCAATCAGCAGTTGTCTTTTACTAGCATAGAACAGTTAGATGTATGGTTATACTGGTCTGGTACAGTTAGAATAATGAAGTGATACCCATGGCTACTAATCAGCTACTAGCTTTATCTTGTTAAGTGCAGTCAGGATAATTAATGGGAACTCACAAGTAATATTAGGGGACTGTTCCTGCTGCCATAGTTTTACGGTATCTCTCTGTACAGGCTATGGGGGCTGTTCCTGCTGAATTGTGCTTAGTACAGGGGAATCCCTATGTGCCATAGTTTTATGGTATCTCTCTGTACAGGCTATGGGCAAACTTAGGGGGCTGTTCCTGCTGAATTGTGCTTAGTACAGGGGAATCCCTATGTGCCATAGTTTTATGGTATCTCTCTGTACAGGCTATGAGCAAACTTAGGGGGCTGTTCCTGCTGAATTGTGCTTAGTACAGGGGAATCCCTATGTGCCATAGTTTATGGTATCTCTCTGTACAGGCTATGAGCAAACTTAGGGGGCTGTTCCTGCTGAATTGTGCTTAGTACAGGGGAATCCCTATGTGCCATAGTTTTATGGTATCTCTCTGTACAGGCTATGAGCAAACTTAGGGGGCTGTTCCTGCTGAATTGTGCTTAGTACAGGGGAATCCCTATGTGCCATAGTTTTATGGTATCTCTCTGTACAGGCTATGAGCAAACTTAGGGGGCTGTTCCTGCTGAATTGTGCTTAGTACAGGGGAATCCCTATGTGCCATAGTTTTATGGTATCTCTCTGTACAGGCTATGAGCAAACTTAGGGGGCTGTTCCTGCTGAATTGTGCTTAGTACAGGGGAATCCATATGTTAAGTTTCCTGAGGGCTCTCTAAAATGGGGAGTTAATTTGGTTCTGCAACATCCTACCATATGCCTGTTGACTTGACCAGGCCCCTGCCCATAGCCCTTTATGGGATTAAAACAAGGTTTACATCGGTTAATAGAATTTGGGTGGAGGTTGTGAAGATTTTATAGGTAAAAGTGATGAATGGCCTGTAAAGGCAAAGCAGAATTATATCTTAGTTGGGATCAAGTACAGGTACTGTTTTATTATTACAGAGAAAAGGGAATCATTTAACCATTAAATAAACCCAATAGGGCTGTTCTGCCCCAATAAGGGGTAATTATATCTTAGTTGGTATCAAGTACAGGTACTGTTTTATTATTACAGAGAAAAGGGAATCATTTAACCATTAAATAAACCCAATAGGGCTGTTCTGCCCCAATAAGGGGTAATTATATCTTAGTTTGGATCAAGTACAGGTACTGTTTTATTATTACAGAGAAAAGGGAATCATTTAACCATTAAATAAACCCAATAGGGCTGTTCTGCCCCCAATAAGGGGTAATTATATCTTAGTTGGGATCAAGTACAGGTACTGTTTTATTATTACAGAGAAAAGGGAATCATTTAACCATGAAATAAACCCAATAGGGCTGTTCTGCCCCAATAAGGGGTAATTATATCTTAGTTGGGATCAAGTACAGGTACTGTTTTATTATTACAGAGAAAAGGGAATCATTTAACCATGAAATAAACCCAATAGGGCTGTTCTACCCCCAATAAGGGGTAATTATATCTTAGTTGGGATCAAGTACAGGTACTGTTTTATTATTACAGAGAAAAGGGAATCATTTAACCATTAAATAAACCCAATAGGGCTGTTCTGCCCCAATAAGGGGTAATTATATCTTAGTTGGGATCAAGTACAGGTACTGTTTTATTATTACAGAGAAAAGGGAATCATTTAACCATGAAATAAACCCAATAGGGCTGTTCTGCCCCCAATAAGGGGTAATTATATCTTAGTTGGGATCAAGTACAGGTACTGTTTTATTATTACAGAGAAAAGGGAATCATTTAACCATGAAATAAACCCAATAGGGCTGTTCTGCCCCAATAAGGGGTAATTATATCTTAGTTGGGATCAAGTACAGGTACTGTTTTATTATTACAGAGAAAAGGGATCATTTAACCATGAAATAAACCCAATAGGGCTGTTCTGCCCCCAATAAGGGGTAATTATATCTTAGTTGGGATCAAGTACATGTGCATAGAGGCCCCTAATAGCCAATCACAGCCCTTATTTGGCTCCTCCATGAACTTTTATGGTGCTTGTGTTGCTCCCCAAGTCTTTTTACATTTGACTGTGGCTCACGAGTAAGAAAAGTTGGAGACCCCTGCTCTAAATGGTGGACCTATTAGTCTCCTTAGCAAACTTGTTATTAATGTTTATTATTTAATATACACAGTGGACCTACCTGGCCAAAGGTCCGATGTAAGGGCTCGTTTACTAAAATGGTGCCGAAAAACAGGCATGGGTCGGCCATGTTGTTTCCAACAATGCACCATTTCTTCACGGCTGACACTTAGAATTGCACCTACTGGGGCCTGTTGGTGGGCCCAGTTAGTTAGGGGCAGAACGTGGGTGGTACTTAGGTTTAACCTTGCATGCCATTTACAAAGCTCAAGGATAATCTGCTCTCAGTGTTTGCCCTGTGCCCCCAATGGGGGGGCCCAATGCGCTAACAGAGGCGCAGCCAATGCCGGAACACGTCGCAGTTTCACTACCAGAGCGTTAATGTAAGCGATTTGTGCGTTGGTGCTCAGGGCTCTGTACCATGATTAGTAAATGAGCCCTATTGTCACTTACCTGCCTGATATTAATCAAGTGTAATTGAATAAATCACATGACACTTACACAACTGGGTGTTGGTAGGAAGTCTTATATTTATTCTGTAATTCCTTCTGGTTTGGATAATCCCATTAAACCTTCCTTGTTGGTTAAAGCAACGAGCACTGAAATTTGTTCTAAAAAATAAAATAATAAGAACATGATGCGCCGTGTGTGACTTGCCTGGTTCCGCACAGATTGCCGTTTGTGTCGGGGAGCGACAATGGGACCGTTCCCTCCGGCAAGAACCCTGTGTGAAACCAAGAGTGGGCGGGGCTTACACAACAGATACAAAATGGCGGAACACATATGCTTACATCTGGGATAGACTGAAATTCATTTATTCAAGTCCTTTTTCCCCCCAGCTTTTCAGTTTGGATTTTCCAGGGTCCCACTATTCCCAGCAAATAGGAAGAAAAAATGAGGAGTAGAGGATAAAATGGGGGTGCACTGGAGATTCATAGCAGGGCTCGAATGTGTGTTACTCACTGTAACAGGGGTCCATTCCCCTGATTTCCAGGCTTATAAAGGATCTTCCTCTTCAAGTAATTTCCTACACACATCCCCCTCACATTCCTGATTCAATGGGTCCCTCTTTCTAACTTCCTTGGGCCCAACCCATTGTATTCCCTTCAGTCTGGGGGGGGGGGTGTTGCCTGAGGAACTACCCCACACTACAATCTACTCTTACAGTCTTCTTGCAATGGGTCTTTTCCCCTGACTTCCCTGGGCCCTACCCATTGGTGTAAAGTCTTATGGGTGTCACCTGAGAAACTACCCCACACTACAATCTACTCTCCATGTGCCCTACCTGCTGGGGTCCCTACAGCCTGGGGAAATGCCAACCACTCCTTTCACATGTGTCTCACACCTCGTTCAATTGGTCCCCTGACTTCCCTGGGTCCTAGCCACTGGCATCCGTACCTGGGTCGGACTAAGAGTAGGGGCCCACCAGGGCTGTGACCTCAGGGCCCTTCACCCAAAGTCTGCCTCCACCCCCTTCACGCTGTATCCATTAAACCTCCTGGGGAGCGAGCTTGGGCAGGAAAGTGTGGGAGAGGGGGGCCCCATGAGGGCTGGGTCCCACCAGGTTTTTCCCGATGTCCCACAAGCCCAGTATGACCCTGATCCATACAGTCTGGGGTATAAAAAACACTCCCTTACATCATACAGTGGCCCCTGAGATCTACCTGGGCACAATGGCTCTCCTGCAAGAGCAACATGGGAGAGCAAAGTATCACGGGGAACCCTTCTTGGGGGACTCCTGCTATGAACCCCCGGCACATAGGCACAGCTGGAAACAAAACAGGTCGGTTAGAGCAATGAATACACTGCCAGTACCACCCGTGTGATGGAAATGAAATAGGCAGCTCTCCGGCAGCCTTGATTGGCTGAGTAACAGGGAGTAGCCTCTTACAAAGAATATATAGTACAGGGGCCACATACACGGTAAAGTCACTCACTATGTGACATCTACAAGTTGGGTTGCTATCTTTATAAAGTATATAAGTGATATAAAAGGGGCAGAATTATGATGCACAAACCAGGGGAGTGCATACCCAGGGTAGGACCAGCCAGGGGAGAATTTGCCAGAGTTCCTAACAGCCTTTCAGATGGACCTCCCATATCTCCACATCTGTTCCACAGCCATAACAGGGTCTATTTTTTATGATCAGGGTGGGTCAGGAGATCTGGTGGCATTTTCTCCATCCCTATAATGTCATTCAGTAGCCGCATAGTCTCCACCCAGTCATCAAACAACTCAGGGGCACTAAACACTAAGGGGTATATTTATCAGGCTGTGTAAAAAGTGGAGTAAAACATCACCGGTGATGTTGCTTATAGCAGCCAATCAGATGCTTTGCTTTGGTTTTCTAACTGTTGAAATCTAATTGCTGATTGTTTGCCCTGGGCAATATCACTGGTAATGCCACACACCACTTTTTACACAGCATGAATATATATACCCCTGTGTATCCAGAATGGGAGTCACCATAGGTTTCATCATCTTCTGCCAGATGGTCTTCCTCACACTCTGCCCAACCAGTAGCAGTCTCTGTGGCTCTAACTACCATGACCTATGGGGTCCCTTGATGCATCAGAAGCATTCCTTCCTTGTAGTCAGTTGCCTGTTGTCCTTTCATACTGGCTGACATGCTCCTACCCAGAATACTCTTTAGGATCCTCACCGACAAGGCCCTCCCATGCATTCCCACCAATACAATCCTGCATTTCGGAGGGGCTGGGGGCATGTAAGCACCCCATCCCTGTCCCCTCCCAGTCCCCTCCCTGTCCCCTCCTGTCCCCTCCCAGTCCCCTCCCTGTCCCCTCCCAGTCCCCTCCTGTCCCCTCCTGTCCCCTCCCAGTCCCCTCCCTGTCCCCTCTCAGTCCCCTCCCAGTCCCCTCTCAGTCCCCTCCCAGTCCCCTCTCAGTCCCCTCCCTGTCCCCTCCCTGTCCCCTCCCAGTCCCCTCCCTGTCCCCTCCCAGTCCCCTCCCTGTCCCCTCTCAGTCCCCTCCCTGTCCCCTCCTGTCCCCTCCCAGTCCCCTCCCAGTCCCCTCCCTGTCCCCTCCCAGTCCCCTCCCAGTCCCCTCCCTGTCCCCTCCTGTCCCCTCCCAGTCCCCTCCCTGTCCCCTCTCAGTCCCCTCCCTGTCCCCTCCCTGTCCCCTCCTGTCCCCTCCCAGTCCCCTCCTGTCCCCCTCCCTGTCCCCTCCCAGTCCCCTCCTGTCCCCTCCCATTCCCCTCCCTGTCCCCTCTCAGTCCCCTCCCTGTCCCCTCCCAGTCCCCTCCTGTCCCCTCCCATTCCCCTCCCTGTCCCCTCTCAGTCCCCTCCCTGTCCCCTCCCAGTCCCCTCCTGTCCCCTCCCAGTCCCCTCCCTGTCCCCTCTCAGTCCCCTCCCTGTCCCCTCCCTGTCCCCTCCTGTCCCCTCCCTGTCCCCTCCTGTCCCCTCCCAGTCCCCTCCCAGTCCCCTCCCTGTCCCCTCCTGTCCCCTCCCAGTCCCCTCCCTGTCCCCTCTCAGTCCCCTCCCTGTCCCCTCCCTGTCCCCTCCTGTCCCCTCCCAGTCCCCTCCTGTCCCCTCCCTGTCCCCTCCCAGTCCCCTCCTGTCCCCTCCCTGTCCCCTCCCAGTCCCCTCCCTGTCCCCTCCCTGTCCCCTCTCAGTCCCCTCCCTGTCCCCTCCTGTCCCCTCCCTGTCCCCTCCCAGTCCCCTCCTGTCCCCTCCCAGTCCCCTCCCTGTCCCCTCCCAGTCCCCTCCCAGTCCCCTCCCTGTCCCTCCTGTCCCCTCCCTGTCCCCTCTCAGTCCCCTCCCTGTCCCCTCCTGTCCCCTCCCTGTCCCCTCCCTGTCCCCTCTCAGTCCCCTCCTGTCCCCTCTCAGTCCCCTCCCTGTCCCCTCCCTGTCCCCTCCCAGTCCCCTCCTGTCCCCTCCCTGTCCCCTCCCAGTCCCCTCCTGTCCCCTCCCATTCCCCTCCCTGTCCCCAAACTTTGGCATCATTCAGACAAGTGAGTTCGAGTGGCAGCAGATACACAATGCACAGGAGTCCTGTGTGTACTACAGGCACCATAGACTATATACTTGAGCCCGGACACCACTACCCCTCTGTATTTTGGACTGGATTTTAATGATGCAACTGCTTTGTAACTGAGCGCTAAGGCACTAAGGCAGGGGTGTCAAACTCAATTGCACAGGGGGCCAAAATCCAAAACACACATTAGGTCGCGGGCCGGACAGGATAAACATTTATTGAACTCACTAAAACTAAACTTTTAAAACTTTGTGCTTTTCAGCAATAACAAATCAAATCATTCAGTTGCCTTTGCTCTTATGTCTCCTGGCGCGGCGCACATCCAATCCATTTTCACTGAGCATGCCCGCAATGATTCTCATCTGTACAGTTTTGTTAAAAAAAAGCTTCTTGAAGAGGTCGGGCAGGAGGGGCTATGCGCACATCCGCGTTGTAACGAGTGAAATACAGACAAGAAGAATGCGTTGGTGCAGGCAGTGCATGCAGATTGGGGGCATGCAAATAATGCGTTGGGGTAAGGTGCCCTATGTGTTGGGATTGAAACCAAAGCTAAAGTTTAGATCTCCTTTAATAACAATGATATATAAAATGATCTTGCGGGCCTTGAGTTTGACACATATGCACTATGGGGTGTGTTTTTGTGCCCCTGGGGGATCTAGCACTTTCATGCCCTCTGTTACTTACCCTACATTGGCCAGCAACACCTATTCAGCCACGGCTACTAATGTCTGGCCCAAAACCAACTGATGGTCTGTGGGTCGATATGTGGGGGGGGGGGCAGCAGGGGGCCCGCCTTGTGCTTAGGCCTCCCTTACCATTTGGCCTGGTACTGTTGTGCTAGGCCCTGGGCTTCTCTGTACCAAAACATTCCCCAGAATGAATAACCAACGTATAGTTACATCATATGAATTAACCTGTTAAAAAATCTTTCCAAATTTTAATATATATAATCAGTATGTATTGCCCTTTTACATTGTTTACATTGAGCCGCCATTTTGTGATGGGCTGTGTGCTCCCTCAGAGATCAGCTGACAGGAAGTGATCGTATGCAATTGAAAGGGAAGAGCTGTGGGTTGCAGGCATTCTCAGCTCTAATGAGGGGCACTGGGGGGCCCACAAGGCTTCCCCCTGTGACTATGGCAGCCCAGACCATAGTATAATGTAAGCTAGAGCCCCCCCATACAGCCCTGGCACTGAGCACAGGAAGTCATTATTCTCTATGGGAGCAACTTGACTTTGGGGGTTCAGAGAAGAGTCACTGCTGCTCCTGCTGTTATTTGGGGCCCCGGGACCCTGGGGAGATATTTTATCTGCATTTACAGATTCTCACTCATGATGACAAGTAACTAAGTGTCTCAGTGGGAAAATCAGAGCAGTAGTGACATTCCCTGAGTCTGGTATCCAGGCACGATAGGGCCTCTCCCTGCGTCTCCTGATGGGGCTCCCCTGGGGCCTGTTAATGTTGCACCACTGGGAGCTCAATCAAAATTAACCCAATGGCCACTGGCCCATTAAACAAACATAACAAATAAGTGTTTTGTCATAGCTTGCGTGCTAAGGGGTTAACAGCGCACAATACTGCAGGGAGCAGGGAGCACATAAATACTTGGCGCTGCCATCATAGCCAACCCACAGCCGGGGCATTAGGGGCACTCACCGGGCAGGAGCTGCCGTTGTCCTACAGAATAGTGATGGTCCCAAACTGACGGAACTGCCCAGGCGAGTATTCACTGAATCACAGGCCGTCTGGTATTCACTAAAGGGCAACTGCACCAAAAAACAGTTTGGCATAAGGAATGAAAATATAACTCTAATTTCTCACTGGGTTTATAGTTATGTGTAACTGTCACTGTGTCTGTCCCTTTCCCTTCTCTGCACTGCTGGTTCTGACTCCTGATACAACTCCCCAATACCCATTCATTCCTCATTCTCACTGGGTTTATAGTTATGTGTAACTGTCACTGTGTCTGTCCCTTTCCCTTCTCTGCACTGCTGGTTCTGACTCCTGATACAACTCCCCAATACCCATTCATTCCTCATTCTCACTGGGTTTATAGTTATGTGTAACTGTCACTGTGTCTGTCCCTTTCCCTTCCCTGCACTGCTGGTTCTGACTCCTGATACAACTCCCCAATATCCATTCATCCCTCATTCTCACTGGGTTTATAGTTATGTGTAACTGTCACTGTGTCTGTCCCTTTCCCTTCTCTGCACTGCTGGTTCTGACTCCTGATACAACTCCCCAATACCCATTCATTCCTCATTCTCACTGGGTTTATAGTTATGTGTAACTGTCACTGTGTCTGTCCCTTTCCCTTCCCTGCACTGCTGGTTCTGACTCCTGATACAACTCCCCAATACCCATTCATTCCTCATTCTCACTGGGTTTATAGTTATGTGTAACTGTCATTATATTCTTTAAAAATTCAGCAATTTTAAAGTTAATTGTAATGTTTACTGTCTCCATCTTGCCCTACTGTCTCCATCTTGCCCTACTGTCTCCATCTTGTCCTACTGTCTCCATCTTGCCCTACTGTCTCCATCTTGCCCTACTGTCTCCACCTTGCCCTACTGTCTCCACCTTGCCCTACTGTCTCCATCTTGCCCTACTGTCTCCATCTTGTCCTACTGTCTCCATCTTGCCCTACTGTCTCCATCTTGCCCTACTGTCTCCATCTTGCCCTACTGTCTCCATCTTACCCTACTGTCTCCATCTTGCCCTACTGTCTCCATCGTGCCCTACTGTCCCCATCTTGCCCTACTGTCTCCATCTTATCCTACTGTCTCCATCTTGTCCTACTGTCTCCATCTTGCCCTACTGTCTCCATCTTATCCTACTGTCACCTTCTTGCCCTACTGTCTTCACCTTGCCCTACTGTCTCCATCTTATCCTACTGTCTCCATCTTGCCCTACTGTCTCCATCTTGCCCTACTGTCTCCATCTTGCCCTAATGTCTCCATCTTTCCCTACTGTCTCCATCTTGTCCTACTGTCTCCATCTTGCCCTACTGTCTCCATCTTGCTCTTCTGTCTCCATCTTGCCCTACTGTCTCCATCTTGCCCTACTGTCTCCATCTTGCTCTTCTGTCTCCATCTTGCCCTACTGTCTCCATCTTGCCCTACTGTCTCCATCTTGCCCTACTGTCTCCATCTTGCCCTACTGTCTCCATCTTGCTCTTCTGTCTCCATCTTGCCCTACTGTCTCCATCTTGCCCTACTGTCTCCATCTTACCCTACTGTCTCCATCTTGCCCTACTGTCTCCATCTTGCCCTACAGTCTCCATCTTGCCCTACTGTCTCCATCTTTCCCTACTGTCACTACCTTGCCCTACTGTCTCCATCTTTCCCTACTGTCACTACCTTGCCCTACTGTCTCCATCTTTCCCTACTGTCACTACCTTGCCCTACTGTCTCCATCTTTCCCTACTGTCACTACCTTGCCCTACTGTCTCCATCTTTCCCTACTGTCACTACCTCGCCATACTGTATACATTTAGCCCTACTGTTCCAATAAACTACTGTATGTCTCCTTTTTCACTCTCTTCCTACTAAAACTGTTGCTCTGTGCTGCCCCATAATATAGCGACCAGGGCAGTTGTGATAATTTGCACCACCGCAAAGGCAGATCTATCTACAATTGTCGTAAAGGGGTCGACAAAATTTGAAATCTCTAGAAAGGCCAAGACACAGATTTGGGTTCCCTGAGTGATTGCCATTTGTAACCAAAACATCTAGTTGGTAATGGTGCAAGGGTATAATGGGCCAGTCTACTGCTCAATCTTATGCCCACTTCCTGCATCTTGTTGTATTCTGATTTATATTTTACACAAAGTGTCAATAAAGCCAAATTGCCATTAAGCACTCTGCCATAAAGCAAGAAAGGGCAACTTGTTTTACAAAAATTCAAACCTGAAGTTTTTCCCCCAAATCTGTTTTTCTTTTTAGGCTTTATTACACAATAGAGTTCTGATGTACAAGAATGGTGCAAGGCACAAGGCGCTAGGTACATTCACATTGGCACAATTAAAATTGCCAATTTCACTTGATTTACCATTCTGCGTTGGGAAATCAAAGGTGGCGGCTTGCACTGGAATTCTGGGTAAAAACTTTGTAGGAAAAAACATGGCAAATATTGCCCTTTTCACATTGCACTGGCTTTGTAAATGAGCGCTATTGTTGTACATGGCAAGACATTTTCCTCTGATAGTTACGTACCCCATAATCCCCCATAACTTCATTACTCCATTACTCCTGCCCTCAAAGCCTCTGCAGATAACTCTGACGTCTATTATTATTATGGTGCACTTATACCTCTTTATTTCCTTGTAGGTGCATCTCAAACTGAACATCTCTGCCCGCCCCAAATACACTATTTCATTCTGAATAAGCCCCCAAAGCCATGGCTAACGGCACGGATCTCCTGGCCCAGTTCTCCATCACCAACAGCAAGACCGGAGAGATCGTGAGAATGACCGCCCTGCTCGTCATGTTGGTGACCTTCTGCATCTTCCTGTATTTCGCTCTGCTTCTACTGAGTGTCATCTTCGCCACCCCTCACGTCCGGGAACAGTCCCGCTATGTACTCTTTGCCCACATGATCATTAACGACACCGTGAGTCTGTTCATCTCTGTATTCCAGTTTGTAGCCGCCATGTACAGTATTCCCATCCCCACCGTCATCTGTTGGGTCATGATCATCTTTGGCAAAGTGTCCTTCTTAGTGACTCCAGGCAACCTGGCGGTCATGTCCCTAGAGCGCTATGTGGCCATTTGCCACCCCCTGCGGCACGCCGAGTTCTGCACTTGCCAGAGAACCAACGCAGCAATATTGGTCCTGTGGGGGATTGGACTCGTTCCTGTGGCACTTGAGTTCATAATTATGGGCTACTTAATTGGGAAGAGCGTCTTGTCTGTTAATGCTATCTGCTACTGGCTCGCTCCAGAAGTCAACAGGGTGCAGACCATTATTCGGTTGATTACGGATTCCGTCAGCTTCACCTCGGTGGGACTCGTTATATTCTACACCTACATTCGGGTGCTGTTGGTTGCTCGGAGAATGACTTCGGGGAAATCGACGGCGTCCAAAGCTGGGAAAACAGTGTTACTCCATGGCTTCCAGCTGCTGCTCTGCATGTCCTCCTTCACCAGCACCATCACCGAGACCTACCTCATTGCCTATTTCGCTTTCATTCGCATAACCAACTTCCTGGTGTTATTCTTCCTGCCAAAAATCATCAGCCCCCTCGTTTACGGGATGAGAGAAGAAGTGTTCAGCAAATATGTGAAAAAGAGGCTTTGCCCGCCCCGCGGGAGGCAGCTATTCAAGAAAAGGAAGGTTTTTTCCATGAATGGGATCAGTAGAAGTTAATGGGCCCCACAACAGAATCTTCTGAGGGTCCCGTTACCCTGGGAAAATGACCCATTTATCACTAATATCTTTTAGGAATTCTACTTATCCCCTACACCCCCAGCAACTGCAACCCATACAAATTATGTTTTTTTAATAAAATGATGTTTTACAATAAATGATTGAATTCAACCCTACTGCATCTTTGGTTCAGAGTGATGGGTCCTTACTGTATGCACCGGGGACCTCTTCTGACTGTGTTAGGGGGCATTTGGGGTGAGTGCTTATTTGTGCCCCTGGGTACCCCTGGAACTATAGCGGGGTGACTGTTACCCCAATGTTTCTATATATCTGTAACCTTGTTATGGGCTAAGGGGGCCCAGCCTGAAGGCCAGTTAGGGGGGGATTTGGGGTGAGTGCTTATTTGTGCCCTGGGTACCCCTGGAACTATAGCGGGGTGACTGTTACCCCAATGTTTCTATATATCTGTAACCTTGTTATGGGCTAAGGGGGCCCAGCCTGAAGGCCAGTTAGGGGGGGATTTGGGGTGAGTGCTTATTTGTGCCCTGGGTACCCCTGGAACTATAGCGGGGTGACTGTTACCCCAATGTTTCTATATATCTGTAACCTTGTTATGGGCTAAGGGGGCCCAGCCTGAAGGCCAGTTAGGGGGGGATTTGGGGTGAGTGCTTATTTGTGCCCTGGGTACCCCTGGAACTATAGCAGGGTGACTGTTACCCCAATGTTTCTATATATCTGTAACCTTGTTATGGGCTAAGGGGGCCCAGCCTGAAGGCCAGTTAGGGGGGGATTTGGGGTGAGTGCTTATTTGTGCCCTGGGTACCCCTGGAACTATAGCAGGGTGACTGTTACCCCAATGTTTCTATATATCTGTAACCTTGTTATGGGCTAAGGGGGCCCAGCCTGAAGGCCAGTTAGGGGGGGATTTGGGGTGAGTGCTTATTTGTGCCCTGGGTACCCCTGGAAGTATAGTGGGGTGACTGTTACCCCAATGTTTCTATATATCTGTAACCTTGTTATGGGCTAAGGGGGCCCAGCCTGAAGGCCAGTTAGGGGGGGATTTGGGGTGAGTGCTTATTTGTGCCCTGGGTACCCCTGGAACTATAGCAGGGTGACTGTTACCCCAATGTTTCTATATATCTGTAACCTTGTTATGGGCTAAGGGGGCCCAGCCTGAAGGTCAGTTAGGGGGGATTTGGGCTGAGTGCTTATTTGTGCCCTGGGTACCCCTGGAACTATAGCGGGGTGACTGTTACCCCAATGTTTCTATATATCTGTAACCTTGTTATGGGCTAAGGGGGCCCAGCCTGAAGGCCAGTTAGGGGGGGATTTGGGGTGAGTGCTTATTTGTGCCCTGGGTACCCCTGGAACTATAGCGGGGTGACTGTTACCCCAATGTTTCTATATATCTGTAACCTTGTTATGGGCTAAGGGGGCCCAGCCTGAAGGCCAGTTAGGGGGGGATTTGGGGTGAGTGCTTATTTGTGCCCTGGGTACCCCTGGAAGTATAGTGGGGTGACTGTTACCCCAATGTTTCTATATATCTGTAACCTTGTTATGGGCTAAGGGGGCCCAGCCTGAAGGCCAGTTAGGGGGGGATTTGGGGTGAGTGCTTATTTGTGCCCTGGGTACCCCTGGAACTATAGCAGGGTGACTGTTACCCCAATGTTTCTATATATCTGTAACCTTGTTATGGGCTAAGGGGGCCCAGCCTGAAGGTCAGTTAGGGGGGATTTGGGCTGAGTGCTTATTTGTGCCCTGGGTACCCCTGGAACTATAGCGGGGTGACTGTTACCCCAATGTTTCTATATATCTGTAACCTTGTTATGGGCTAAGGGGGCCCAGCCTGAAGGCCAGTTAGGGGGGGATTTGGGGTGAGTGCTTATTTGTGCCCTGGGTACCCCTGGAACTATAGCGGGGTGACTGTTACCCCAATGTTTCTATATATCTGTAACCTTGTTATGGGCTAAGGGGGCCCAGCCTGAAGGCCAGTTGGGGGGGATTTGGGGTGAGTGCTTATTTGTGCCCTGGGTACCCCTGGAACTATAGCGGGGTGACTGTTACCCCAATGTTTCTATATATCTGTAACCTTGTTATGGGCTAAGGGGGCCCAGCCTGAAGGCCAGTTGGGGGGGATTTGGGGTGAGTGCTTATTTGGGGTGATTTTGGGGTGATAGAGCAGCTGAAGAAGGCGGAGTGCCTGGTTCCAGCCACACATCCCGCTGTGCCGGAGAGTTCAATGAGTATAATCTATAACTAATAATAATATAACTATTACAGAAATGCAGGACATTCATTGAACTATGGAAAGTCTCTCCTATAACCCACATAGGGCTTTATTGGGCTTTATTGGGCCCAGCTCGGATAGTTACACAAGCGACTGCTTTCAGCTCAAACGTTTCTCAAAGAGATTTTTTGCCTATTTTGACATTATACCCAGCGCAGCACAAACTCTCTCCTTATGAAACAGCCCCCATAGTTATACAGGCCTTGGTGCAAGGGCCAGGCTCTAACCCTGCATGTTTCATTCACACAGGCCTTGGTGCAAGGGCTCTAACCCTGCGTGTTTCATTCACACAGGCCTTGGTGCAAGGGCTCTAACCCTGCATGTTTCATTCACACAGGCCTTGGTGCAAGGGCTCTAACCCTGCGTGTTTCATTCACACAGGCCTTGGTGCAAGGGCTCTAACCCTGCGTGTTTCATTCACACAGGCCTTGGTGCAAGGGCCAGGCTCTAACCCTGCATGTTTCATTCACACAGGCCTTGGTGCAAGGGCTCTAACCCTGCGTGTTTCATTCACACAGGCCTTGGTGCAAGGGCTCTAACCCTGCATGTTTCATTCACACAGGCCTTGGTGCAAGGGCCAGGCTCTAACCCTGCATGTTTCATTCACACAGGCCTTGGTGCAAGGGCTCTAACCCTGCATGTTTCATTCACACAGGCCTTGGTGCAAGGGCTCTAACCCTGCATGTTTCATTCACACAGGCCTTGGTGCAAGGGCTCTAACCCTGCATGTTTCATTCACACAGGCCTTGGTGCAAGGGCTCTAACCCTGCATGTTTCATTCACACAGGCCTTGGTGCAAGGGCTCTAACCCTGCATGTTTCATTCACACAGGCCTTGGTGCAAGGGCTCTAACCCTGCATGTTTCATTCACACAGGCCTTGGTGCAAGGGCTCTAACCCTGCATGTTTCATTCACACAGGCCTTGGTGCAAGGGCTCTAACCCTGCATGTTTCATTCACACAGGCCTTGGTGCAAGGGCTCTAACCCTGCGTGTTTCATTCACACAGGCCTTGGTGCAAGGGCTCTAACCCTGCATGTTTCATTCACACAGGCCTTGGTGCAAGGGCTCTAACCCTGCATGTTTCATTCACACAGGCCTTGGTGCAAGGGCTCTAACCCTGCGTGTTTCATTCACACAGGCCTTGGTGCAAGGGCTCTAACCCTGCGTGTTTCATTCACACAGGCCTTGGTGCAAGGGCTCTAACCCTGCATGTTTCATTCACACAGGCCTTGGTGCAAGGGCTCTAACCCTGCGTGTTTCATTCACACAGGCCTTGGTGCAAGGGCTCTAACCCTGCGTGTTTCATTCACACAGGCCTTGGTGCAAGGGCTCTAACCCTGCATGTTTCATTCACACAGGCCTTGGTGCAAGGGCTCTAACCCTGCATGTTTCATTCACACAGGCCTTGGTGCAAGGGCTCTAACCCTGCGTGTTTCATTCACACAGGCCTTGGTGCAAGGGCTCTAACCCTGCATGTTTCATTCACACAGGCCTTGGTGCAAGGGCTCTAACCCTGCGTGTTTCATTCACACAGGCCTTGGTGCAAGGGCTCTAACCCTGCGTGTTTCATTCACACAGGCCTTGGTGCAAGGGCTCTAACCCTGCATGTTTCATTCACACAGGCCTTGGTGCAAGGGCTCTAACCCTGCATGTTTCATTCACACAGGCCTTGGTGCAAGGGCTCTAACCCTGCATGTTTCATTCACACAGGCCTTGGTGCAAGGGCTCTAACCCTGCGTGTTTCAGTCACCCAGTTAGAATACACCACTGGTACACAGAATACCACACTGGTTTTAAAAACAAGAGGCCAAAAAACTTCCTACAAGTGGGAGGAGTCAGGTTAGCTTAGTGGTAGGGAGTTGGCCCAGTAGGCGTGGGTCTTCCGCAGGGACCCGGGTTCAATTCCCCTCTAGGCCGTGAGCCTTTCGTGAGAAAATGGACAATCGCTTAACCTCCCAGGGTCCCGGTACGAAGCTTGCCTTCATTGTGAGGCAGGTTAGTGCTGGGGGGCCCTGCTTTTTGCAGTTTTAAAGGGCAACTAATGATTTATGGTACCAAGCTATGAAATTGCCCACAGTAATTATGGCTGCTTGTTCCTGTCACGGTGAGTGGAATTCTGTGTCTGTGGCAGTTGAAAGCGACTGTTACCAGGAAAGTCCTTTTTTTGAATGAGGTCATGATTTTAATAACATAAAAATATATAATATTATAACAATAATCTACCTGCTGCATAACAAAAATAGCAGCGCTGACCTAATACAAAAAATAAAATGGCTGCCTGAGTCTATATGTTTCGGATTTTCTTGAAGGGACTTTCGTTTCAGTTGTTTTTCCCCAGAGGAGCAACCCCAGTACAGACACAGTGCTCACTAACACAGGCTGCCTCTCAGCAAGTTTGGCCTACGAAACCCCCCAATTTTCCCATTGACTTTGACAGGGAAGATTTTCAAACTGCTGCTGCACTTACAGCTTTAAAGCTACACCCCCCAAACTTGAATAACATAATCATGGGGTCACCCCAAATGAAACAGCGACATTTGTTGGATGATCCAAAGTGGGAGGGGCCAACAACAGCCAATCAAATTTCACCCATTGACTTTAATGGGCAAATTGAAACTGCTGCCAATCTTACAGCCAGTGTCGGACTGGGGGTGCCAAGGGCCCACCAGAAAACCCTTAGACCTTAGGCCCACTCTCCCCTTCTCTGTTCACTCACTTTCTTCAATCCCTTAATTACTTCTTTTTACATACTCTTATCTATCCTTTCCTCCATTTCTTCTGTTTCTTCTCATATAGAATTGATTAATGGCCATGGTTTAGGCATACAAGGCAAATGGCTGGGTGAGTAGGGGGCCCTCTGACCCCTGGGCCCACCGGTATCCTGGGGGGCCAGTCCGACACTGCACCCACTATTCTAGATTCAATTTCAAAGGATTTGGGACCCACGAATGCAATATGGTACCCCATCTCCTCCAAATGCTACCCCGTCTAGAATGGACTGAGCCCCCTTTGGTTACCAGCTTAGTATTTGTATTGGGCTGTCAGCGATGTGCCGATACCTTAGCCGCCACTTGGCTTGAGTTGAAAGAGGTACATAATGGGGCGCTAATCCCAAGTATTTTCCTTCCCACAATCCCAAGATAAAGCAAACACTGCTTGTAGGGTCGCCACCTTCTGTCAGTAGCAACTCTGGGCAGGGGGCGGAGCAGTGATGTCACAGGGGGCGGAATGGACAATGTTGTGGGCAGAGCTGGGGACATCAGGGGCGGGATTATATATGGCAACTGGAAGATCACCACATCAATCAAACAGTCCTAATCCCGCCGGATTACTGGGCAGGTAGCAACCCAGTCGCTTTTTTGCACTTAAAAATCTCAAATTCAAATTACGGCTGAAAAACTCAAAAGTCTGGTATTTATTAACTGCAAAAAACCTGAAAACTCAAATGTAAAAATTCACCATCTAAAAGCTTGTGAGTTTCTATAGAAGCCAATGGGAGTCGTGCAAAGTCACGCCCTACTGTCAAACTCGAGTTCTTGGAGCTCGTAAACTCGAAAAATTCGAGATATTTATTTAAGTTTTTACTTCAAACGAATTTTTCTTTTAAGTAAATTAGCGACCGCTCGACATGCGAGTTTATTCAATTTAAAAAAAATAAACTGAAATTCACAAACCAGAAAATTGATAAATAGGCCCATTATTGCATGATACCAATTATTTGTATTAATTTTACAATGTTTTCCCTCTGTTCTTATCTTTACATTGTATCTGATAAATGACAATAAAAGCATAAAAAAAGAGAAAAATAAAAAAATACTGTTTTTGAGCATAAATGGGTTTAGTGACATAACTATACAGAAAGCAGGTCCCACGGTCACCTGGGGGTCTGGGGGGGGGGGGGGGGGCAAGACTATGGGGTCTGCTTCCTGGGTATGGTGGGGCACCGCATCAAGTACTGGTACTGTTTTATTATTACAGAGAAAAGGGAATCATTTAACCATGAAATAAACCCAATAGGGCTGTTCTGCCCCAATAAGGGGTAATTATATCTTAGTTGGGATCAAGTACAGGTACTGTTTTATTATTACAGAGAAAAGGGAATCATTTAACCATGAAATAAACCCAATAGGGCTGTTCTGCCCCAATAAGGGGTAATTATATCTTAGTTGGGATCAAGTACAGGTACTGTTTTATTATTACAGAGAAAAGGGAATCATTTAACCATTAAATAAACCCAATAGGGCTGTTCTGCCCCAATAAGGGGTAATTATATCTTAGTTGGGATCAAGTACAGGGACTGTTTTATTATTACAGAGAAAAGGGAATCATTTAACCATGAAATAAACCCAATAGGGCTGTTCTGCCCCCAATAAGGGGTAATTATATCTTAGTTGGGATCAAGTACAGGTACTGTTTTATTATTACAGAGAAAAGGGAATCATTTAACCATGAAATAAACCCAATAGGGCTGTTCTGCCCCAATAAGGGGTAATTATATCTTAGTTGGGATCAAGTACAGGTACTGTTTTATTATTACAGAGAAAAGGGAATCATTTAACCATTAAATAAACCCAATAGGGCTGTTCTGCCCCAATAAGGGGTAATTATATCTTAGTTGGGATCAAGTACAGGGACTGTTTTATTATTACAGAGAAAAGGGAATCATTTAACCATGAAATAAACCCAATAGGGCTGTTCTGCCCCAATAAGGGGTAATTATATCTTAGTTGGGATCAAGTACAGGTACTGTTTTATTATTACAGAGAAAAGGGAATCATTTAACCATTAAATAAACCCAATAGGGCTGTTCTGCCCCAATAAGGGGTAATTATATCTTAGTTGGGATCAAGTACAGGTACTGTTTTATTATTACAGAGAAAAGGGAATCATTTAACCATTAAATAAACCCAATAGGACTGTTCTGCCCCCAATAAGGGGTAATTATATCTTAGTTGGGATCAAGTATTTATATTTATTTAATATAATGTTCTCAGTGTATGCTAGGAAGGTAGAGGGGAAGGAATACCAGCGGAGCCAGTTTATAACTAATGTACAAGTCACTGTGCCACCGACCAAACTGTCCATAAGGAAATATCAAGTGCAGACCTGTCAGTACCGTTCCTATGGCGAGGGCAGAGACCCCCGGGGAGAGGGGGGTAATGAGTGTCAGTGGGTGGGAGCAGGAATGTACAGAAATCCACGGGGGGGGGGACACAAACCAATAAAAACATTCAGCTGAAGCAAAACAAATGACAGAGATCTCTATACACGGGGACCTGTTACTGCACGTAGAACGGAGGTATTCAGTGCACAAAGGGTCTGGGTCGCTGCAGGCTGCACCGGTACAACATTGCGGAACATTGCTGATATACAAGGTACAAACCCTGAGGTTATTGTTATACAAAGTATGTTGGTTTATTGTGTATTGTCAGTGGCAGGGGGGCAGCACAGGGATCTGGGGAGCAGTGTAGTGATCTGGGGGGCAGTGCAGGAATCTGGGGGGCAGTGTAGTGATCTGGGGGGCAGCACAGGGATCTGGGGAGCAGTGTAGTGATCTGGGGGGCAGTGCAGGGATCTGGGGGGCAGTGTAGTGATCTGGGGGGCAGTGCAGGGATCTGGGGGGGCAGTGTAGTGATCTGGGGGGCAGTGCAGGGATCTGGGGGGCAGTGTAGTGATCTGGGGGGCAGTGTAGTGATCTGGGGGCAGCACAGGGATCTGGGGGGCAGCACAGGGATCTGGGGGGCAGTGCAGGGATCTGGGGGGCAGTGCAGGCATCTGGGGGGCAGTGTAGTGATCTAGGCGGCAGTGTCATGATCTGGGGGGCAGTGCAGGGATCTGGGGGGCAGTGCAGGGATCTGGAGGGGCAGTGTAGTGATCTGGGGGCAGCACAGGGATCTGGGGGGCAGTGCAGGGATCTGGGGGGCAGTGCAGGGATCTGGGGGGCAGTGTAGTGATCTGGGGGCAGCACAGGGATCTGGGGGGCAGCGCAGGCATCTGGGGGGCAGTGTAGTGATCTAGGCAGCAGTGTCATGATCTGGGGGGCAGTGCAGGGATCTGGGGGGCAGTGCAGGGATCTGGAGGGGCAGTGCAGGGATCTCGGAGGCAGTGTAGGGATCTGGGGGGCAGTGTAGTGATCTAGGCGGCAGTGTTGTGATCTGGGGGGCAGTGCAGGGATCTGGGGGGCAGTGCAGGGATCTGGGGGGCAGTGCAGGGATCTGGGGGGCAGTGTTGGGATCTGGGGGGCAGTGCTGGGATCTGGGGGGCAGTGCTGGGATCTGGGGGGCAGTGCTGGGATCTGGGGGGCATGTTCTACAGAACCAACCATCACTATTAGGTCAATCCAGGTATTTATCATATTTTTTTTATAACTTGTGGTTTTTCAATTATTTTGAAAAAAATTTTGTTCAGCACCTCTGCAGTTTGGAATTTCACTAGTAATCTGGTTTCTAGGGTTTGAAATATCTTAGCAACCAGGCAATGGTATAAATAGAAGAGGGACTACGTAGAAAAATAAGTAACAAAAGTTACAATAAAACTGGAGCCTCACAGAGCAATAGGGTTTGGCTGCCGGGGTCAGTGACCCCCATTTGAAAGCTGGAAAGAGTCAGAAGAAGAAGGGAAATAATGCGAAAAACTATAAAATATAAAAAATGAAGACCAATTACAAACTCTGTTAGGTGCAACTCTGCCTGACAACTGCAATGAATCTGGAATTATGGGGGGGCTTCTATTTAACCCTTCCATAGCCTCATTTCCATAAGCAAATTAAGATTAGGATTCAGATCGTTATTTGGCCGAACCCCAAAACAATGGATTCGGTGCTTCCCTGCTTTTGAGATGCAGAAATCTAAAATATTGGGGGTCATTTACCGAACCCCAGGGAGAAGTGCGCCCCCTAGTGCCCATATCCAAAACACTGGTGTCTGAACCTCACAACAGATACAAACCCAGGGCAAGAGCAGAGCCCAGAATCCACTACTGCCCCCCAACTTATACATCCGAGTAACACACAGCTACAGGGACTGGTAGGAGGGGGGGCGCCCTAGTGTCCCCCATGAATACAGAGCTGCCAAACGCCGGCAGAACAACTCGCTGTGCTGGAACCGGAGCAGAGAAACCCGCAGAAACTCCTTGCATTGTAAAAAAAGAATAATAATAAAAGATGGGGATTGAACCCCGACTTCCACTTTGTAAATCCCCTTTGTTATGTTTTGTGCTTGATGTCACCGCCCCATTCAGAAGGGTTTGGACGAACATTGGGGGTCAATAAATGTAGGATTTAGTTCAGAGTTTGGCCAAATCCCTGCGCTTCTGGGAGGAGTCAGCTAAATCCTACGGTGGGGGGCATTTACTAACGTTTGTAATTCTTTTTGTTATTCTTATGATTTGCGTTTTTTGCGCCAAAACTTTAATTTTTTTGCACCAATTTTGATTTTTTTTTTTTGGGTGAAAAATGTTATTTTGTTTACCATTTATTATGTGGCAAAACTATAAAAATTGTAAAAGTAAAAATACACCATCTTAAAGCTGTCAAAATCATGCAGAAGTCAATGGGAGTCGTACCAATTGTAACAATTTTGATTTGGGGGTTTCAGGGGTTTTTGTGGTTTTTTTTAGTTTGTAGGCGCAGTTTTAGTCCATCCGCTTTTTTTTTTATTGTGGTTTTTTAAAAAGTGAGTTTAGTCGTTTTAGGGAAAAAAAAACACAAAAATGATCCAAACAGGAATTTTAATAAATTTCATATTCAGTTTATTATTGTCCAATCGGGGAGGATTTGTTATCCCTAAAATGCTGGATTTGGTACGTCCCTAATAATCGCCGGGGTGCGTCGCATGAAATGATCCCCATTGCATTTATAGGAGTGAAGTTTTGAGTCAAATTTGGCACTTTTTTTCTTTTACATTTGCAGTTTAATAGATTGAATTAGAGACATTTATCTTGAATTCTTCCCAAAGTGTAGTTTCCAGAGATATATCTTTTTGTGGGGTTGCCTTACTGTTAGGGGCACATTTATATCGTGCAGTGAGTATTGTCACATGTGAAAACCTTCTGTGCTACTTACTGTACAGCGCTGCGGGATATGTTGGCGCTTTATAAATAAATGTTAATAATAATAATACTTGGAGTTTCTCCATTTCACACAGTTGGGCAAATACTTATATATAAACCTGCCCCTATCATTGCCAGTCAGTGAGGGGTACAAGTTGTTCCTAACACAAGGGGGTGGCTACTGCTACTAAATACAGATTTTAGGGACATATAGGGCAGATTTACTAAAACTCTATCATTTCTCACTATTTTTTATTTTCAAATTCAACTAAATTCATTTTCGTGGATATTTTCTAAAAAGAAAAGGCAGTAGGAACAGTTGTGAGAAAAGACCAAAGAAAAAACTTCAAGGAAAGGGGAGGGGCCTTTAGCATTGGAAAGGGGAGGGGCCTTTAGCGGTGGAAAGGGGAGGGGCCTTTAGCGTTGACTTCTACATGAACTGGGCAAGTTTCATCTGGAGAATTGTGGGATTCAGATTTATAGCTGTTTAGACACATAGTAAATCTTGGAAAAGTTGTTGTGTTTTTTCTCTGCTACTTTTTTAAAAAAAAAAATCCAAATCAAGTTTAAAATAAAAAAAACAGTTGCTCCGCCCAGGAACTAATGAGCAAATTTCAGGATATTTTATTGATACCCATATATTTCTCAAAAACAGTTGATTTTATGTATCACTCTTTGTTTGTTAAAACTTTCTTTATATTTAAGAAAATATGACATATTTGTATTATCTTTTATAAATTTGTTTATATATTTGATTTTTATTTTTGTTTTATTTGAATCTATTCCAAGTCCCACATCTGGTTACAGAACCGGAAACTGTGGCCTCATTTTTAGAAAGCTTGCGTTGCCAATATATCATTTCCCTAGGAACACTAAGGGGCTGATTTACTAATCCACAAATCCGAATCCCGAATGGGAAAAAATTGGATTGGAAACGAACATTTTGGGACTTTTTCGTAGCCGTTACGACTTGCGCAAATTGTTGCAACTTTTTCGTATTGAGCGCTCGTTAACAACGGGCAAACCTCTCCGATTTGTTTCGCGACGGCTACGAAAAAGTCACGACAATTCGCGCAAGTCGTACCGGCTACGAAAAAGTAACGGCTACGATAAAGTCGCGACAATTCGCGCAAGTCGTAACGGCTACGAAAAAGTAACAGCTACGATAAAGTCGCGACAATTTACGAAAAAACGCAAAATACCGATCATTACGAAAAAACGCATTTGGACACTTTCGATCCGTTCGTGGATTAGTAAATCGGCCCTCTGATTTTCACAGTTTTTCAAGTTTTTTTGCAACCGCGACTCAACCCACGAATTTCTAGTCATTTATTAAAAGTAGGGATGCATCGAATGAAGGATTCGGTTCGGTATTCGGCGTTTTTCAGCAGGATTTGGGCGTATCCACAGTCCTGGGCGAACTGAATCCGGATCCTATAAATCATGTGACTTTTTGTCATATTAACGCGGAATGCTAATAAGGATTCGGTTCGGTATTTGGCCGAATCCCTGACGGTGGATTTGGGGGGTTCAACTGGATTCGGTGCATCCCTAATAAAGATCCGAATTAAGAAAAGCACAAACTGAAAAGAAAGCAGAAAAAAATTCCAAAACCGCCACTTTTTGGTTTTGTCGCACAAATGCAGGCGTCAAAAATACCCAAAAACCTCTAAAACCACAAAGCAAAGACGGATCTTCCAGCTGTAAAAACGATGCCTGCCATTGGCTTCTACACGATCTCGACAGGTTTTAGATGGTGTGTTTTTTTCTTTAGATTTGTCACATAAGATCGAGGTTTTTTTTTGCCAAAAATGTTATTTTTGTGAAAAAAATACAAATTGTGAAAAAAAACCATGACCTTTAGTAAATGAGGGCATTTACTAAAGGTCGTTTTTTTGTTTTTCTTTTCATGATTCGTCGCTGTTGCTGTAAATTGGGTTTTCTAAGGATTTACCATTAGGGTGGGAACACTGAGAAGCTGATTTATCAACATTCAAATTCAAATTTTTGCCGCAATCCAACTTTTTATGAGCTAAAACTCATGAATTTGAATGATAGTTTCAAAAATTTCAATGTTTAAGCTCAAAAAAAGCTAGAAAAACTTGAACTTGCAAGTTCCTGTAGAATTTAAAAGCGCCCCGGGCAATATTTGAGTGTTTTTTTCATATTTTTTATTACACAGTTCATAAACCCACGGGGAATGACGACCAGAACAGGCATTTGATGTATTTGAAATTGTTTTTTTAACAGTTTTATTTGATAAAGTTTTTTTTTACATTCAAATTCTTTAAAAAAATTAGGAAACATTCAAGTTTGGTCAAATTAATTCTAATTGAAAAAATTCTCAAATTGAAATGTTGAAGAGTTGAAGGAATTCTTTCCATTGACTGTTTCTGCTTTATCCCAGCTTGGACCCATCGGGCACAGAATGCTTTCTGGCTTGAAGCCATGGAGCGCTCCGCGTCTCTGAACGTCACCACGAGTTTATTGCCGTTCGTCAGTACCCCGACTACTGTCATTGTGTTGCTGCTGCTCATTATCTTTATTCTCCTCTGCTTCTGCATCTTCCTTTACATCATGGCGGCCATCTTGAAAGTCTTCTTCACGACGCCTCACGTCCGGGAGAATGTCCGATACGTCCTATTCATCCACATGTTGATAACCGACTCCTTATATTTGTTCTTATCCATATTTGTATTTATTTCTGCTGTATACATGGTTGCCATGCCTCTGCCGATTTGCTTTGCCATTGTCATACTCGTTACCACGGCGTTTGTCGTCACCCCGTACAACTTGGCGGTCTTGTCCCTGGAGCGCTACATTGCCATCTGCCACCCATTACGGCACAAAGAGCTCTGCACGGAGCGGAGATGTAACGCGGCGATGGTGGGGATGTGGGTGGTGGGGCTGATCCCGGTAATTGCCGATTTCATCACGATGAGCTACACGGCTGGGAAGAATTCCGTATTTAGCAACATTATGTGCATCCCCACCCAGATGTTCCGTGTCAGTTCCACCATGCAAGACACCATGAAAACCATTCAATTCCTCCTCAGCTTGGGCACCGTCGGCCTGGTCATCCTCTTCACCTACATTAAAGTCATGCTGGTTGCCTTCAAGTTGGGTTCAAGGAGCTCCTCGGCCTTCAGTGCTGGCAAAACGGTCCTGCTCCACGCGTTCCAGCTCCTCCTATGTATGTTCTCCTTCACCTACACAGTAACAGAGACCTACCTGTCCCATTACTTTGTCTTTTTGCCCGTTATCAACTTCTTTTTCTTCATGTGTTTGCCGAGGTTTATCAGCCCCATGATTTATGGGATGAGGGATGAAGTCTTCCGTAAAGGGATAAGGAAATGTTGTTAATCTATAGCCACACCCAGTATCCCAGTGATACTTTACCTTTTTACTGTTTGCTTAAATTCGGGCCCATGGGGTATGGGGGACCCTGGTGGGTTCCATTACTGTATGTGTGTGTGATAGTCCAACTTCACCAATGGTTGGGTTTTGGGCAAAATGACCTCTAGTTATAGCAATGTCTAATACCATATCCTCGTGTCACTACAAAACAATGATTTCATCCAACCCAAACAATCAAAAGAGCGGACTGCTCAGTGCACATTCTCGGGGCCCATGTTTTATTAGCAAGTTATTGCATATACTTTCAAACCACATCAAGATAAACCCCCACATGGTGGTCCTACCTCCAGTCATAGGCCGGCACCACCCTGCTTGGGAAATTATTATATTGTACAGATCTCCATGTCCAACACCCATTTTTAAAGGCCCAAGACCACCATTAAAGGGAAGGGTGTCGGGGTGCTACAGATAGGGATGCACCGAATCCACATTTTCAAATTTAGCCGAAGCCTGAATCCAGGCCAAATCCTTATCATCATTTACATATGTCGATTAGGATACGGAGGGGTTAAAGAGCATTGCGAGCATCAAATTTTCAATTTTCATGTTTATGTGATAAAAAGTGATTTGAAGGATTTGATATGACCAGCCACATGGAAGTTTGACCTTCCTTACAAAAAAATCCAATAGGGAACACTCCAAGGCTTATTGACAGTCAAATTGGTTTGTTGTTATGTTACAGAATAGCGAGAGGCACTAGGCATGGTTGCCCTGTGTCACCACTAATACACGCACACACAAAATACTCACGGTGGATTGACGGGTGGATTTGGGGGGTTCAGCCGAATCCAAAAAACTGGATTGGGTGCATCCCTAATTAAAAGATCCGAAGCACAAAGTGAAAAGAAAGCAGAAAAAAATGCAAAAACTGCCACTTTTTTGTTTTGTTGCACAAATGCAGGCATCAAAAATACCCCAAAACCTCTAAAACCACGAAGCAAACACGGATCTTCCAGTTGTAAAAATGATGCCTGCCATTGACGTGATTTCGTCTGGTTTTTTTATTCGATTCGGCCAGGACCATGTATTTGGCCGAATCCTGCTGAATCATGGCTGAATCCTGAACTGAATGCTGGATTCGGTGCATCCCTAGCAACAGCCACATGGAGGTTTGACCTTCCTTCCAAAAAATACAATAGGGAACACTCCAAGGTTAATTGACAGTCAAATTGGTCTGTTACAGAATAGCGAGAGGCACTAGACATGGTTGCCCTGTGTCACCACTGATACACACACACAAAATACTCAGCAGTAGGTATTTGGCCAAATCCCTGACGGTGGATTTGGGGGGTTCAGCCGAATCCAAAAAACTGGATTCGGTGCATCCCTAATTAAAAGATACGAAGCACAAAGTGAAAAGAAAGCAGAAAAAAATGCAAAAAATGCCACTTTTTTGTTTTGTTGCACAAATGCAGGCGTCAAAAATACCCCAAAACCTCTAAAACCACAAAGCAAACACGGATCTTCCATGACTGTATAGTATGATCCCTTTTATGAAAATATTAGCTGTATATTTACATGGATAGCAGATCCAAGAGCTAAAAATCTTACAGTACCCGGGTTAATTACTTGCTTTTCTATCTCCCCCCATTTCCATATTTCCTTTTGTAACCTACCTTCCCCCCCCCCCTTTTTATTTATTTTTACCCAATTTGTTAAATACATTGTCATTATTTTTGTTGCTTTGTGAAAATCTGTGAAAAATAATAAAAATATAAGTTGCAAAAAAGAAATACCAAGAGCATGGCAGATGCATGAAAAGTCCCTTTGTTCTTTGCCTGCTGAAAGAGATACCATTAGACTGTCCCTCGGGGGGTTTACGACACAGCGGAACAGAAAATGTCCGTTATCAGATGGCGTTTATTCATTTTTATCACTCTACTATAAATACCAAAACTGTCGCTTAGTTTCGAAGACTTGTGGTGTCCTAAAGTATAACTGTGCAAAGTATAAACATAATTGGAGACTGGGAATCTACTTTACCAGTTGTGCCTGATGGACTGGGTCCCATACATCTTATCCAACCTCAAGTTGATGTCCTCAATATCTACTAAGGGACCCATTTGCTGCCAGTGCAGAAGAAGATGGCGGCTCTGACCGAGGACCTCCCTGTAACTACTGTAATGTAGCTGTGCCTGGGGGTTCATCTGAAATAAACCAATATCTGAACAGATTTCATTGCAGGGTCCATACTTTGGCATCATAACTGTCATCTTGCTCTTCATCACCACCATCCTGCTCTTCATCTCCACCATCCTGCTCTTCATCTCCACCATCCTGCTCTTCATCCTCCCCATCCTGCTCTTCATCTCCACCATCCTGCTCTTCATCACCACCATCCTGCTCTTCATCCCCACCATCCTGCTCTTCATCCTCACCATTCTGCTCTTCATCCTCCCCATCCTGCTCTTCATCTCCACCATCCTGCTCTTCATCATCACCATCCTGCTCTTCATCTCCACCATTTTTTATTCATTATTTCAGTTTTTTATTATACAAAAGATGATATTATTAAGCACAGTTTATGAAAATATCATTTACAGGATATTCATGGCCCTTGTGTTTTATATAGTGAATAAAGTGCCCCCTATTGTAACATATAGGGATATTATAAGCCCCCGAGGAGTTCCTTATAATATATAGTGAATAAAGTGCCCCCTATTGTAACATATAGGGATATTATAAGCCCCCGAGGGGTTCCTTATAATATATAGTGAATAAAGTGCCCCCTATTGTAACATATAGGGATATTATAAGTCCCCGAGGAGTTCCTTATAATATATAGTGAATAAAGTGCCCCCTATTGTAACATATAGGGATATTATAAGCCCCCGAGGAGTTCCTTATAATATATAGTGAATAAAGTGCCCCCTATTATAACATATAGGGATATTATAAGCCCCCGAGGGGTTCCTTATAATATATAGTGAATAAAGTGCCCCCTATTGTAACATATAGGGATATTATAAGCCCCCGAGGAGTTCCTTATAATATATAGTGAATAAAGTGCCCCCATTGTAACATATAGGGATATTATAAGCTCCCGAGGAGTTCCTTATAATATATAGTGAATAAAGTGCCCCCATTGTAACATATAGGGATATTATAAGCCCCCGAGGAGTTCCTTATAATATATAGTGAATAAAGTGCCCCCTATTGTAACATATAGGGATATTATAAGCCCTCAAGGAGTTCCTTATAATATATAGTGAATAAAGTCTCCCCATTGTAACATATAGGGATATTATAAGCCCTCAAGGAGTTCCTTATAATATATAGTGAATAAAGTGCCCCCTATTGTAACATATAGGGATATTATAAGCCCCCGAGGGGTTCCTTATAATATATAGTGAATAAAGTGCCCCCTATTGTAACATATAGGGATATTATAAGCCCCCGAGGAGTTCCATGACCATAGAAAGGTGACTTCTAATACCCTCATATTGTACAACAGGGGGTACTTTATTTATTATAATATAGAAGTTTTAGTGAGTCACGTGACAGAAATGACATCACTAAGCTTCGATTATAACTGATGACATCACTAAGCACCGTTTATAATGATATCATTTACATTTTGGGAAATGACCCAACTGTATATTCTAAGTAAATAATTAGAGATAAATGCAGCTGAGTGGTGTAATGGAGCAAGTTAAATGGACGCCCTAGGATCCCTGTGTGGGGGTCACTGGAAGTGTCGGCATTGTAGATCCTCCAAGGCCCAAACTAGGGGAGCACAGACAGAAGAGGTTCCTGCCCAGAGCCCCCCCCCCCAGGCACGTGCCCCTTCTGCCTCCCCCTAGTTCCAGCCCTGTAATGGACATTTAGCAAGCCATAAACAGTACAACCCTACTGCGCCCTGTGGTGCAATTCTTGGCTCCGCCTTTGATTTGGCCCCCTTACCCTTTATAACTACTTGTTCCGTTGCATGTCGCAGGCCTAGATTCAAAATGGCTGAACCTAGCGTGTAAACATGGGATTTATTCCTACTATGAAGGAACAGATTACAGGGATAGGGATATTAGGGCTTTCTGTGTTGTGTGGGTTTGGAAGCCAAAGTTCATGTTTAAATACTTCCCACCAGGGAAAGATCTGAATATCTGCCCCATTGAACAGCAGGAGGAGGAATAAAATGGCTGCTTGTGGGACTTGGTAGATTCTAAAAACTCTACAATAAAAAAAATTTACTTGCCCAAGTCTGAACCCGAGTCTTTTTTTTTGTTGGCTCAAGTAAACTCCGTATGGTCCAGCTAGTCATATACACTGACCGGGACCTATTAAGCCTGTTAAATGGCTTAATGGCAATGTTATTCTCCATGTTCACTTGAGACCCCAAACAGTGTAGGGCCAGTAGGCAGAACATGCCTAGGGCACAATGGTGGGGGGGGGGGCTAGGCATGTAGCAAATAGTAGTGCCAGTAAAGGTGCGGAGGTTGCCGAGTGCTGGGGGGGGGATCTGACACGATGGTCTTGGAATAGTGGCAGCTTGAATAGGATAAAGGGTTCATGTGGCCCAGAGCATGCCTATGGGTTCCTTTTTTGTGCATTAATCCCAGCAAAGAAACTCTAAAATGGGACCTTTGGGACCTTTTCGATCTTATTCAGATCAATCTGAGGATTATCATCAACTAATTTCAGGTTTCCATACCAAAACATCGTTTTATACCATATTTTTGCATACCAAAGTGTTGGTGACCAACACAAGCATGATGAAAGCTCTTTGGAGCTGCCAAATAAGGGCTGTGATTGGCTATTTGGTAGCCCCATGGGACTGCTGGATTGCAGGAGGTTCTGCGTGTCTCTGGGCTTCCAACACTTGCCTCCAAGCCAGAAACATAAAAATGGCTCCTACTTTGAGGCCACTGGGAGCAACATCTTAGGGGTTGGTGAGCAGCATGTTGCCCCAAGCCACTGGTTGGGGATCACTGCTTAGGTAAACTTCGATGCAACCCCATCCAAAGATCATTATCCATGGACTTCTAGCCTTCAGCCTCTAGCTTCCAGTCATGCAACCTGTAGGTCACCCCGAGAGCCATTTATATTAGCAACTGCCACCCCAGGGGCAAGCAAACCCTTACGTGCCTTCAGCTGACACTGTATCTTGCCATGGGATATACAGGCTGCTGTAGTTATAATACAGGGAAGGCCAGGGCCGGATATCCCTTTCTTGCTCCTCTAGGCCCAAATGCTCTATCACTGCCCCAACCCTGAATCAGAACCCATAATACACGTTTGGTGCTGGTTCTGGAAGCAAGTCTAGATCAGTAGATTTTGCTGAGATTCACAGCTGTAGGGTGAGTATTCCCATGGGAATAAAGAGGCTTCCGATCCAACAGCCTTAATTAATCCCACCACTGCGCTCCCATAGGTTGGTGACATGGCAGGGGGGCCGCACAGGAGCCTATTAATAACCACTGGCAGCAAATGCAATTATTTAACCCAATGGTGGCGGGCAGAACGGGGCTGCCTGGCACAATGCTCATCTGCTCGCCAGCTTTGTAGCCAAGGGGTTAACAGTTCAGCAGCCCCTGGGGAGTCGCAGGCAGATAAATACATTAAGGGTGAGTGGCGCGAGCCTCAGAGCTTGCACTCCGGGAACAGCCGATTGGTAAGAAACATTATTCCTGAATTTACGTATATTTTTTTGCCTTTCTCTGTGCCGGAAAACTAAAACTGACAATTTAGTGACTTCCAGTTAATCACTTTATGGCTTTTATCCCAGTTTTTCAATGAACTTTTTACTCTCTCCCCTGTCCGGCCTCAAACAGAAATGGAGTCGTTTAGAATTTTCCTTTTGTGCCGTGGAATCATAAAAGCATTCCGGGCACTGACTGTTTCCCTTATGGACAGTTTAATGAATGGACATGTTTATCAAAGGGGCGTTAGAGGGGAAATAAAAGTCACACCATAACGATTTAGCCAAAATCTCACCCCAAGCTCAAAGTGCCAGAGCAGGACTTGAGTTTTTTAGGGAGCAGCCAGACAGGACTGTGATTGGTTGGCTTCTATGCATGTATAATAGGGAACAGGCAGTGCCTAGAGCAAGCAGGCAGGGGAAAGAAGAATATTGGGAGTCGATCCCTAAGCTCAGGGCACTGACATCAGCCAAGAGCAGACTGAGCATGTGCAGTAGTTGGGCAAAAGATGGAGAGTCACTGTGGGCATCTTCAGGGGCATGGGGCTTTATTTCTATAGAGCGTTGGTGGCTTTGGGCTCAAAACTCATAGCCAAACATTTCCAGCCATATTCTTTTTTAGACTTAGTTCTCCTCAAACAAGGAAAGATGTAAAAATAGCCTGTCCCTATTCTCTGCATTGCTCTTCCTAACTCCATGTTCCAATGAAATGATACAGCAGAGGTCCATTTCTCTTCAACCAAAACTACAATTCCCACAATGCCTTGATTTGAAAAAACTGTGATGCCAGCAAAATCTCCAGGATATCTGAATACTGGGGGGAAAACACATGCAAAGTTTGGAAATGGTACTGTATCTGCTAACATGGGCCCTACAGACCTATCCAACCTTGGTGCCCCCCCCCCCATGGCACCATTGTCACTTCTTGACACCACTGACCCCGGCAATGGTTAGGTACCCAAACTCTCTCCCCAGCTAAGACTCCAGTTCCCACCGTAACCCATATGTGAGACACCCCAACCCCGTTGTGTAACCATGTGACTCATTTTCCTTTGATTCTTTACATTTCAGAAAAACTCAACCACAAAACCCCAGTAGATCCTCCACGTCCCACCAATGGCTAATGGTACCGATGACTTGAGCCCCATCTTCCAATTGTCCTCCAGTAACAACAAGTCGGCTGTGATTGTTAAGACGTTCTTCTTTGCCCTGTTGCTTCTGTTCTTCATCATGTTCCTTTACCTGATAGCGGGGATCCTGAACATCTATTTCTCCACCCCCCATCTCCGAGAGACCCTTCGTTGTGTCTTCTTCGCTCATATGCTCGTTAGTGACACCCTCTATTTTCTGGTCGCCCTCTTCCTACTGTTGAGTTCCACCTATCTCTTCCAGATACCGATGCCCTTCTGCCTGGCTTTACAGACATTGGCTACGGTCACTTACCGCGTTACGCCGTACAATCTGGCGGTCATGTCCATAGAACAGTACATCGCCATATGCTTCCCTCTGAGACATGGAGAATTTTCCACCAATCATAATTCAAATGTGGCCATTGCAATCATGTGGGTGGTTGGGCTGATCCCTAATGGGGCAGAATTTCTTGCTATGAGCCCTGTGGTCACCAAGGACTTTTTCCTAAGCTCTGCCTTGTGCAACCAGGCCACCACAGTCCTGAACCCAGTACAAGACACAATAAGGACCTTTAGTTATATCATCACGTTCATCCTGGTGGCTCTCGTCATTGTCTTCACCTACATTAAGGTGACACTGGTGGCTCGGAAGGTCACTTCCAAACAAATGGCGGCCTCCAAAGCTGGTAAAACCGTCATGCTCCATGCGCTCCAGCTCTTTCTATGCACGAGTGGCTTCCTCGCCTCCCTCACAGAGCAATATCTGAAAGACTATATACCATTTCTGTTCCTGATTAACTTTCTGCTCTTCATGTGCTTGCCCAGGTTCCTTAGTCCCTTAATTTATGGGCTGAGGGATGAAGCTTTCCGTAAGGGTATCAGGCAATTATTCTCTATACGTTGTTCTAGATAAAGCCTCCAGAGAAGTAAAGGCTGCTATGGCTCCTCTTCACTTCATTGTCTGCCAGTGGTGCAACAACTGGTCCCAAGCGATGAACTGGCCGATATCCATAGGACATGGACATGAACTGAGAATGTTAAGCCACCGAGCATGAACTTATAATAATAATAATAACTTCCCATATAGTGATGTAAAAGTGAACTAGCATTTTGGGACCTGTTATCCAGAATGCTCGGGACCTGGGGTTTCCACAGATAAGATAGTTCTGTAATTTGGATCTCCTACCTTAAGTCTGCTAAAAAAACATTTAAACATAAAATAAACCCAATAGGGCTGTTCTGCCCCAATAAGGGGTAATTATATCTTAGTTGGGATCAAGTACAGGTACTGTTTTATTATTACAGAGAAAAGGGAATCATTTAACCATGAAATAAACCCAATAGGGCTGTTCTGCCCCAATAAGGGGTAATTATATCTTAGTTGGGATCAAGTACAGGTACTGTTTTATTATTACAGAGAAAAGGGAATCATTTAACCATGAAATAAACCCAATAGGGCTGTTCTGCCCCAATAAGGGGTAATTATATCTTAGTTGGGATCAAGTACAGGTACTGTTTTATTATTACAGAGAAAAGGGAATCATTTAACCATTAAATAAACCCAATAGGGCTGTTCTGCCCCCAATAAGGGGTAATTATATCTTAGTTGGGATCAAGTACAGGTACTGTTTTATTATTATCCTTTTCATCCACATGATGATAACCGATTCCTTATATCTGTTCTTATCCATATTTGTATTTATTTCTTCTGTATACATGGTTGCCATGCCTCTGCCGATTTGCTCTGCCATTGTCATACTCGTTACCCGTACAACTTGGCGGTCTTGTCCCTGGAGCGCTACATTGCCATCTGCCACCCATTACGGCACAAAGAGCTCTGCACAGAGCGGAGATGTAACGCGGCGATGGTGGGGATGTGGGTGGTGGGGCTGATCCCTGTAATTGCCGATTTCATCACGATGAGCTACACGGCTGGGAAGAATTCCGTATTTAGCAACATTATGTGCATCCCCACCCAGATGTTCCGTGTCAGTTCCACCATGCAAGACACCATGAAAACCATTCAATTCCTCCTCAGCTTGGGCACCGTCGGCCTGGTCATCCTCTTCACCTACATTAAAGTCATGCTGGTTGCCTTCAAGTTGGGTTCAAGGAGCTCCTCGGCCTTCAGTGCTGGCAAAACGGTCCTGCTCCACGCGTTCCAGCTCCTCCTATGTATGTTCTCCTTCACCTACACAGTAACAGAGACCTACCTGTCCCATTACTTTGTCTTTTTGCCCGTTATCAACTTCTTTTTCTTCATCTGTTTGCCGAGGTTTATCAGCCCCATGATTTATGGGATGCGGGATGAAGTCTTCCATAAAGGGATAAGGAAATGTTGTTAATCTATAGCCACACCCAGTATCCCAGTGATACTTTACCTTTTTACTATTTGCTTAAATTCGGGCCCATGGGGTATGGGGGACCTTGGTGGGTTCCATTACTGTATGTGTGTGTGATAGTCCAACTTCACCAATGGTTGGGCTTTGGGCAAAATGACCTCAATTAGTATACGGAGGAGCAAATTTTCAACTTTCATGTTTATGTGACAAAAACTCACGTGATTTGATTGGCCTGGACCATAGATTTGGTTGAATCTGAATTCTGCTGAATAAGGCTTAATCATGGCTGAATCCCGACTTGTATCCTGGATTCAGTGCATCCCTAGCAACAGCCACATGGAAGTTTGACCTTCCTTCCAAATTAATTCTAAAATGAAAAAAAAAAACACAATAGGGAACACTCCAAGGCTTATTGGCAGTCAAATTGGTTTGTTCTTATGTTGCAGAATAGCGAGAGGCACTAGACATGGTTGCCCTGTGTCACCACTGATACACACGCACAAAATACTCAGCAGAAGAAGACAATTTTTGACGTCTTACTTTCCCTAATGAGCCCTGTTCCTATTTATAAATCACATCAGCCCCTCAATAGGACAACCCCCCCCCCCCACAAAAAAAAGCTTGGGAATCTTCATTTGTGAAATTATTTGCAGACATTTGTTGCCAGTTGGACATTGTCAGGGCACCATGTCACCGTGCCAGAAATACAAAGAGCATGGCAAATGCATGAAAAGTCCCTTTGTTCTTTGCCTGCTGAGAGAGATACCATTAGACTGTCCCTCGGTGGGTTTACGACACAGTGGAACAGAAAATGTCTATTATCAGACGGCATTTATTCATTTTCATCACTCTAAATACTAAAACTGTTGTTTAGTTTTGAAGACTTGTGGTGTCCTAAAGTATAACTGTGAAAAGTATATATATCATATAATTGGAGACTGGGAATCTACTTTACCAGTTGTGCCTGATGGACTGGGTCCCATACATCTTATCCAACCTCAAGTTGATGTCCTCAATTTCTACTAAGGGACCCATTTGCTGCCAGTGCAGAAGAAGATGGCGGCTCTGACCGAGGACCTCCCTGTAACTACTGTAATGTAGCTGTGCCTGGGGGTTCATCTGAAATAAACCAATATCTGAACAGATTTCACTGCATGGTCCATACATTGGCATCATAACTGTCATAATGCTCTTCATCCTCACCATCCTGCTCTTCAGCTCCACCATCCTGCTCTTCATCTCCACCATCCCGCTCTTCTTTACCACCATCCCGCTCTTCATCTCCACCATCCCGCTCTTCTTCAACACCATCCTGCTCTTCATCTCCACCATCCCGCTCTTCATCACCACCATCCTGCTCTTCATCTCCACCATCCTGCTCTTCATCACCACCATCCTGCTCTTTATCACCACCATGCTGCTCTTCATCACCACCATCCTGCTCTTCATCTCCACCATCCTGCTCTTTATCACCACCATCAGTCCACTGACTATTATCACTTATCTTATAATATTGTTATTGTTTAGAAAATTGTTTTTTATTCTATTTAGTTACAGAGACTGTGTTTGATATAGAGATGGTTGCCATTCATTGGATGAGCAAGTATCTCTTGATCAAGGCATTGGCCTCACAGGTTCCATCACCCCCATAACCAATCTACTATTAATCAGATGAGTGTGGGGGTGATACAGCCATATGGCTTAGCAAGCTGCATTCTTACCATGAATATATAGGACCTAATGTACCCCCTGCTATAGAATATAAGGATATAAGTCACAGAGGAGTTCCATGACCATAGAAAGGTACAAGGCCAAAGGGCGATTGCTTTTATTCATGTCATGGAAGTCCGAGGTGATTCTAATATCCTCATATTTTGCAACAGGGGGTACTTTATTTATTATAATATAAAAGTTTTAGCGAGTCATGTGACAGAAATGACATCACTAAGCTCCAATTATAAGGCAATCATTTACATTTTGGTCCCTAAGGGAAATGACCAAACCGTATATTATAAGTAAATAAATACAGACAAATGTAGCTGAGTGGTGTAATGGAGCAGGGCCCAGTTAAATGGACGGCCGTCCCCATGATGTCCTGTATATCAGCATCTACATCCACATCTGTGTGCCCATAATAGTAATCATTTTAATAATTGTAATAGTAATTTCAAGCAACTTTGCAATATACATCAATTAAAAAATCTGCAGCCTTTTCATGATGTTTAATGTAATAATCTGGTTTGGAACAGTTCCCTAAGCCCCGCCATAGTTTCAGGTTCCCATACCATCCCATAGTTCCATACCATAGTTTCAGGTTCCCATACCATCCCATAGTTCCATACCATAGTTTCAGGTTCCCATACCATCCCATAGTTCCATACCATAGTTTCAGGTTCCCATACCATCCCATAGTTCCACACCATAGTTTCAGGTTCCCATACCATCTCATAGTTCCATACCATAGTTTCAGGTCCCATACCATCCCATAGTTCCATACCATAGTTTCAGGTTCCCATACCATCCCATAGTTCCATACCATAGTTTCAGGTTCCCATACCATCCCATAGTTCCACACCATAGTTTCAGGTTCCCATACCATCCCATAGTTCCATACCATAGTTTCAGGTTCCCATACCATCCCATAGTTCCATACCATAGTTTCAGGTTCCCATACCATCCCATAGTTCCATACCATAGTTTCAGGTTCCCATACCATCCCATAGTTCCATACCACAGTTTCAGGTTCCCATACCATCCCATAGTTCCATACCACAGTTTCAGGTTCCCATACCATCCCATAGTTCCAGATTTCCATACCATCCCATAGTTCCACACCATAGTTTCAGGTTCCCATACCATCCCATAGTTCCAGGTTCCCATACCATCCCTTAGTTCCCTACCACAGTTTCAGGTTCCCATACCATCCCATAGTTCCAGATTTCCATACCATCCCATAGTTCCACACCATAGTTTCAGGTTCCCAGACCATCCCATAGTTCCACACCATAGTTTCAGGTTCCCATACCATCCCTTAGTTCCCTACCACAGTTTCAGGTTCCCATACCATCCCATAGTTCCAGATTTCCATACCATCCCATAGTTCCACACCATAGTTTCAGGTTCCCATACCATCCCATAGTTCCATACCACAGTTTCAGGTTCCCATACCATCCCATAGTTCCATACCACAGTTTCAGGTTCCCATACCATCCCATAGTTCCATACCATAGTTCCAGGTTCCCATACCATCCCATAGTTCCATACCATAGTTCCAGGTTCCCATACCATACCATAGTTTCAGGTTCCCATACCATCCCATAGTTCCACACCATAGTTTCAGGTTCCCATACCATACCATAGTTCCAGGTTCCCATACCATCCCATAGTTCCATACTATAGTTCCAGGTTCCCATACTATCCCATAGTTCCACACCATCGTTTCAGGTTCCCATACCATACCATAGTTCCAGGTTCCCATACCATCCCATAGTTCCAGGTTCCCATACCATCCCATAGTTCCATACCATAGTTCCAGGTTCCCATACTATCCCATAGTTCCACACCATCGTTTCAGGTTCCCATACCATACCATAGTTCCAGGTTCCCATACCATCCCATAGTTCCACACCATAGTTTCAGGTTCCCATACCATCCCATAGTTCCACACCATAGTTTCAGGTTCCCATACCATTCCATAGTTCCATACCATAGTTTCAGGTTCCCATACCATCCCATAGTTCCATACCATAGTTTCAGGTTTCCATACCATCCCATAGTTCCATACCATAGTTTCAGGTTTCCATACCATCCCATAGTTCCATACCATAGTTTCAGGTTCCCATACCATCCCATAGTTTCAGGTTCCCATACCATCCCATAGTTCCACACCATAGTTTCAGGTTCCCATAACATACCATAGTTTCAGGTTCCCATACCATCCCATAGTTCCATACCATAATTTCAGGTTTCCATACCATCCCATAGTTCCATACCATAGTTTCAGATTTCCATATCATCCCATAGTTCCATACCATAGTTTCAGGTTCCCATACCATCCCATAGTTCCCTACCATAGTTTCAGGTTCCCATACCATCCCATAGTTCCATACCATAGTTTCAGATTTCCATACCATGCCATAGTTCCATACCATAGTTTCAGATTTCCATACCATCCCATAGTTCCATACCATAGTTTCAGGTTCCCATACCGTCCCATAGTTCCATACCATAGTTTCAGGTTTCCATACCATCCCATAGTTCCATACCATAGTTTCAGGTTCCCATACCGTCCCATAGTTTCATACCATAGTTTCAGGTTTCCATACCATCCCATAGTTCCATACCATAGTTTCAGGTTTCAATAAGATCTTCTACACTGACCTGAAGGGATCCAAAAACCCATAGCTGAGGTTAGATCTAAATATATTCATTAATACAGTATTTCTGTGGTTTCACTGGTGTTATCAGTTCTACTGGTCTGTACTCCTGTGCTCTGGTCGCTAGTTTTGGGCCCAAATCACTGAAAACAGCATAGGCCTGGGTTCTGTATTGGGCTAAAGCTGCCGCCATGCCTAAAGCTACACTGGCCCAACCACAATGGCATTTTGATATCTAGAGCAGAAATCCCCGACCTTTTATACTTGTGAGACACTTTCAGAAATAAAAAGTCTTGGTGACCAACACAAGCATGAAGAAAGCTCTTTGGGGGTGCCAAATTTGGTAGCCCCATGGGACTGCTGGCCTGCAGGAGGCTCTGTGTGTCTCTGGGCTTCCAAAACGTGCCTCCAAGCCAGAAATGTAAAAATGGCACCAACTTTGAGGCCACTGGGAGCAACATCTAAGGGGTTGGTGAGCAACATGTTGCCCCCGAGCCACTGGTTGGGTATCCCTGCTTAGGCAACCGCATCCAAAGATAATATCCATGGACTTCTAGCCTTCAGCCACTAGTCTCCAGTCATGCAACCTGTAGGTCACCCCGAGAGCCATTTATATTAGCAACTGCCACCCCAGGGGCAAGCAAACCCTTACACGTTGGGTGCTGGTTCTGGAAGCAAGTCTAGATCAGTAGATTTTGCTGAGATTCACAGCTGTAGGGTGAGTATTCCCATGGGAATAAAGAGGCTCCCGATCCAACAGCCTTAATTAATCCCACCACTGCGCTCCCATAGGTTGGTGACATGGCAGGGGGGCCGCACAGGAGCCTATTAATAACCACCGGCAGCAAATGCAATTATTTAACCCAATGGTGGCGGGCAGAACGGGGCTGCCTGGCACAATGCTCATCTGCTCGCCAGCTTTGTAGCCAAGGGGTTAACAGTTCAGCAGCCCCTGGGGAGTCGCAGGCAGATAAATACATTAAGGATGAGTGGCGCGAGCCTCAGAGCTTGCACTCCGGGAACAGCCGACTGGTAAGCAACATTATTCCTGCATTTACGTTTATCTTTTGCCTTTCTCTGTGTTGATAAAGGGAAAACTAACACTGTCAATTTAGTGACTTTCAATTAATTGTGAGTTATTATGGCTTTTATCCCAGTTTTTTAATTAACTCTTAACTTTCCCCCCTGTATGTATGTATGTATATCTTTATTTATAAAGTGCTACTTATGTACGCAGCGCTGTACAGTAGAATTCATTAATACAAACAGGGGGTTAAAGATAATGGATAAATACAAAGTACAACAATAAATACAAATAAATACAAGGTGCAGTTGCAATAAGAGTCAGAAATCACAAGAGGAAGGAGGTCCCTGCCCCGTAGAGCTTACAATCTATATGGGAGGGTAACTAACAGACACAAATGGGCAAATATAAGTGCTGTAGGTCACAGTGGGTGACATTACAGTATAAGTGCCAGTTCCCAGATCAGGTGCTGGGTGAGTGCTCCCCCTGTCCGGCCTCAAACAGAACTGGAGTCATTGTGTGTTTAGAATTATTGTCTCTGTATTGGCGAATCATAAAAGGATTCCCGGCACTGACTGTTTCCCTATTGGGCAGAAATAGACATGTAGGGACCCATAGGGTTAAGCTCCCTATGGTGTTATCCCTTATTCTTATCTAATCTGTATTGTTATAGGGCAGAGCCCTCTGATATCAGGTTACTGTTATTAGGCTACCCCCTATAGGTTTAGCCCAGGTTGACCACTCCCCTTGGCAGACTATATAGTGTCTTGCACAAGGAAGTGGCTTCCTCTTTTGGCTGCATGCTGTGTTCTGGACAGATCCCAACTGAGCCTGGACCAGAACATAGGCCCAGAAGCCATTTGTACCCTAGGGGACCACCTACCCTAGTGCTAAGTCGGGGACAGGGCCCCGTGAACGAGGTAAAGCCAGCACAGTCAGTTTTGTTATTAGCACCCTCTAGGAGTGGTGAAAGTAGTCAGTCTATTTAGTAAGGGCAGTAAATAGCCCCAACCAGGAGTTGTAACAAAGGGTTTAGTCTACCCAGGCTTTGTGTGCCATTTCTGCAGGACCGCGGTTAAGACATAGTATTCAGGCAGTTTCTCACCCTGATCAATAGTCGGCCGGAGGGATCCATTCCAGATAAAGGGCATCCATTCCTGAATTCAGCTAATCCTCTGTGCATTCTCCAAAGGGGTTATCCTGTGCCTAAAGTGTCACATCTGCTGTATTATCTGTGACATCATACACTGCTGTGTCTGTGAGTATGACCCTGCTGCACTATTTGGTTGTGCCTTGAATAAACTTGTACTATAGTTGATCAGCAAGAATCCTCTGGCGTCCATCTTTTACCACTTGCACCCCACACCTCAGCTAGTTGTAGTTCCACTACACCCTCGCTCCATCCTGATTCTCCCATATAGCGGAGGCTCACCCCTTAGTATTAAGTGTCGCAAATGTAACCCATGCTCTCTATTCACTACTAGCCTGGGTTTATTCCAAATTGGGTCAGAAAAGCGTTACATTTATGGCGCCCAACGTGGGGCCCGAAGGGTTAAATTTATTTTGAAATATTCGGAGCCATTACCTGAGGGGCTGAGTAAAAGTGTGTGTGTTGCTTTAATATTTGCTGACAGGCACTGCCGGACGCGATAGGCAAAGGCGCCTGCAGTCCTGATCGTAAAAGCACAGTACTAATTGGCCGTGGGTTCGGGCTTGAGGTTTCCCCTTGTGTAATCCCATTGGCCGGCGGAACTGTCAGTCACCGCCCTTGTATTTTTGGCGCTCTTTCTACAAGATCACGCGATAGGCGGAGTTGTTTGTGAGATTTGTTCGGCCATTTTCCGAGACTCTGACGTCACGGCGGCCATCTTATGCCTCTCACTTGAGCCATACTGACGCGTAGAGAGAGAGCTCTTGCTGAACTTTGGATAGCGGCTGCTTCCACTGTGACAACAGCACATTTATACCTTGCTATTGTACCCTACTGCTACCAGTAACATCTGCGCATAGGGAGAGGTCCGTGCTATACCAGATCTGCGGCTGCGTTCTGGAACCGAGGCCGGACCGTACAGCAATAATACCCGCGTTGCCTACCTCCCAAAGCGGCTGCACCGGAGGGTGAATTGGCAGCGGAAGTTCCCCCGGGAGAACCAGGACTCGCGGCTGCGACCTGGGGATACTGACCGGAAGGGAAAAAGCATTGACAGTGAGTACTAACCGCGGCTGCGGAATACTCTACATACTTACCCTGTCTGCGAGTAAGATACCGACAGGGCAGTTGGATTTTATCAGTGCCCTAGAGCATATTGGACATTGATCCTAAAGGTCGCCTAAGTGCCGCCATAGCGGTTTGGGACCAGCTAAAGGGAGAATCCAATATTCACTGCTGCGGCTGCGGGGTGATTTACTCCCTTCAGAGTATTGAAATGGCTGATATTACTGATTCAGTAAAGATAAAGCAGGAGGCCACAGACAGCGCAATCTCAATGCAATGTCCTAGTTCCCAGCATAGATATGTATGGCTGGGTACTTTCGGCCAAAAGAGTGGGGAAGAAGGGGAGACCTGGCTAGTACCCTATAGTGGCTGCTGTAATGAGGAGTTCGAGCAGGCCCTGGGAGATGTGCAAGCCAGATGCCCTGGCTGCAATAACACTTGCTGGGTTGGGCCCACTGTGAGGATAGAATCCCCATCATTATGCAAAGAGGGCGCCTCACCAGTTGCAAGCCCACCACCACCACCTACTACGCCAACCCCCAGTGCAGGCCCGGTTAGACCTGCCACCCCACCAATAGCGGAATCTTCCGGGGATGCCCTACTGTCACCTACCAGCAGTGACGATGAGCAAGGAGCACCCCCTTCAGTGGCTAAATCGGAAGCCATTTGGCCTTACAATAGGGCCACAAGGGACACTGAGCTATCCCAGAAAACGGAACGCTTAAGTTTCTACACCGACAGAGGGAGGGCACGATCTTTAACCCCAGAGCGGGCTAGTGCTGCCTCATCCTCAGGGTCCAGGATACCAGCTGAATACCCTGGACATCGCCGTCGTGCTAAGCCAGATTGGCCTAATATGGTATTTGGGGGCACTGCTGAGACTGTCCCACAGAGAGAGGAGAGACCTGCACCTCTAAGGCCACCACAGAGTAGGCCTGAAGGTGCCATTGTTTTGCCAAATACTCCACCACCTCACTACACCTTCAGCAAAGAAGAAACATGCTGGGTGGCTCCAGGCCGTGCAGATCCTGAGAGGTATAGGGTTGTGTCACGGGTCCAGAGACTGATCAATAATAAAGTGTATGAACTTTGGCAGTTCTACATGCCTTACGCCCCAGAGTGGGTTTATGATGAGGTGGAGAAGCACTTAGATGAGTGGCTGTATGGTGAGATCTCCAGACGTGAGAAGATTGGATTTGGGGGGCTGCTTGCTAAGACCCCAGAGAAACGACATCAGGATGTCGACTATCTGGCTAACATTGCCCGGGAGTGGTGGTTTGGTCGCACAATACTAAAACACAGAGTGAGATCCTGTGGGAAGTATGAGAAGGATAAGAACTTTGCACTGCTCTCGGACCTCCCCAGTGGAGGCAAGATAGATAAGCCTCATCCTGCATATTATGTCTCCTACGAGGTGACAAAGGCAAAGTTCGACAGGAACATGCATTGAAAACCCCATGCCGGCTTGGATACCCCTCACCAGATGGGATTTTCCCCCGGGTGGGAGGTGGGTAGAGTTTCCCTAGCTGTTAAAGGGATTACCCACCATATTTGGGCACCTCTAAAGAGACTGCGGGTTTTGCTGCTATAGAGTGTGACCCTTCATCTTCTTCAGTTTTATCCACAGTGGTGGATTTATGTTCTTTAAAGTTTGGGACTCTCCAAATTCCTCAGGAGAGACTGTAAAGTTTTGTTAAGTTGGGTGATCAAGAAAAGACTGCTGCGCCCCATCCCACTACAACTTCTATGTTATCTACCTCATCTAAGAGTAGGAACCCATTGCCTGATCCACACCACGAAGTGCATGTTGAGACATCCATGAACACTGGGTTAGGGTGGAAGGCCTGGACTTAATAAAGTTTATGGGTGGGGAGGTATTACAGTTTAAATTGTACCCAATAACAATTCCTTTACAGCCAAGCATTGTACCTGGGGACCCCTGAATGAAGGCAGGATCGTCCTCATGTGTAAGTGTACCTGTTATATCCCTGTTGCAGGTTACAGGTGGTATATCTAGAATACTTAAGTGTGTGCCTGAGCACCCCTGTTTAGTGGTCAGGAAGGTGACTCAAGATTTCTAAGTATTTTGCCTGTTTTACCTCTGTTGCAGAGCCAGAAGGTATCTCAAGGATCTTTATAAGAAGTGCCTGAGTGATCCATAGTGACACTCATGTATTGTAAATGGTTTACAGAAACGTAACTAGTAACTAAACAGTTAAAATTTTCTGTGCCTTAAAATTTTCATTTTACAGCTATCCAATGTACCGGATACTCCTCAGGAGAGGGTATCAGAAACGGATGTAAGGGTACTGTATTTTTGCACTAAATCAATGCACTACAGTTATTGCTTGAATTGTGTACTAAAGGTTATTTGCCATTGCCGGGTCGGAATGGATTTTTCCCCCGGGTGAATGTAGGGACCCATAGGGTTAAGCTCCCTATGGTGTTATCCCTTATTCTTATCTAATCTGTATTGTTATAGGGCAGAGCCCTCTGATATCAGGTTACTGTTATTAGGCTACCCCCTATAGGTTTAGCCCAGGTTGACCACTCCCCTTGGCAGACTATATAGTGTCTTGCACAAGGAAGTGGCTTCCTCTTTTGGCTGCATGCTGTGTTCTGGACAGATCCCAACTGAGCCTGGACCAGAACATAGGCCCAGAAGCCATTTGTACCCAAGGGGACCTCATACCCTAGTGATAAGTCGGGGACAGGGCCCCGTGAACGAGGTAAAGCCAGCACAGACAGTTTTGTTATTAGCACCCTCTAGGAGTGGTGAAAGTAGTCAGTCTATTTAGTAAGGGCAGTAAATAGCCCCAACCAGGAGTTGTAACAAAGGGTTTAGTCTACCCAGGCTTTGTGTGCCATTTCTGCAGGACCGCGGTTAAGACATAGTATTCAGGCAGTTTCTCACCCTGATCAATAGTCGGCCGGAGGGATCCATTCCAGATAAAGGGCATCCATTCCTGAATTCAGCTAATCCTCTGTGCATTCTCCAAAGGGGTTATCCTGTGCCTAAAGTGTCACATCTGCTGTATTATCTGTGACATCATACACTGCTGTGTCTGTGAGTATAACCCTGCTGCACTATTTGGTTGTGCCTTGAATAAACTTGTACTATAGTTGATCAGCAAGAATCCTCTGGCGTCCATCTTTTACCACTTGCACCCCACACCTCAGCTAGTTGTAGTTCCACTACACCCTCGCTCCATCCTGATTCTCCCATATAGCGGAGGCTCACCCCTTAGTATTAAGTGTCGCAAATGTAACCCATGCTCTCTATTCACTACTAGCCTGGGTTTATTCCAAATTGGGTCAGAAAAGCGTTACAGACATGTTTGTCAAGGGGGTGTTAGAGATCAGTGGCAGTGTAAGCTCTAACACCCCTCTAAAACCCAATGTAACAATTTTTTCAAGCATGGAGCCCTCTTACATTTTGAGTCGGCCATTCATATACAGACTGACCTCTAGGGCCCGGGGCCGGAGTCACCAGGTGGCAGTTTGCATTTCAAAATAAAAATAGATGCAAAATTTGTCTGTCCCTATTCTCTATGTTCCAATGAAATGATACAGTCTTGTTGTTCTCTTGAACCAAGACTACAATTCCCACAATGCCTTGTTCTGAAAATACTGTGAAACCAGCAAAAAATCCTGGATATCAGGATACTGGGGGGGAAAACACATGCAAAGCTTGGAAACGGTACTGTATCTGCTAACATGGGCCCTACAGACCTATCCAACCTTGGTGCCCCCCCCATGGCTCCATTGTCACTTCTTTAGGGCACCAATGACCCCAGCAATGGCTTATAGATATCTTAAATCTCCCCCCCAGCTAAGACTCCAGTTCCCACCATGACCCATATGCGAGACATCCCAACCCCGTTGTGTAACCATGTGACTCATTTTCCTTTACATTTCAGAAAAACTCAACCACAAAACCCCAGTAGATCCTCCACGTCCCACCGATGGCTAATGGTACCGTTGTCTTCAGCAACGTCTCCCAATTGTCCTCCAGTAACAACAAGGTGGCTGTGATTGTTCAGACGTTCTTCTTTGCCCTGTTGCTTCTGTTCTTCATCATGTTCCTTTACCTGATAGCGGGGATCCTGAACATCTATTTCTCCACCCCCCATCTCCGAGAGACCCTTCGTTGTGTTTTCTTCGCTCATATGCTCGTTAGTGACACCCTCTATTTTCTGGTCGCCCTCTTCCTACTGTTGAGTTCAATCTATCTCTTCCAGATGCCGATACCCTTCTGCCTGGCTTTACAGACATTGGCTACGGTCACTTACCGCGTTACGCCGTACAATCTGGCGGTCATGTCCATAGAACAGTACATCGCCATATGCTTCCCTCTGAGACATGGAGAATTTTCCACCGACCGTAATTCAAATGTGGCCATTGCAATCATGTGGGTGGTTGGGCTGATCCCTAATGGGGCAGAATTTCTTGCTATGAGCCCTGTGGTCACCAAGGACTTTTTCCTACGCTCTGCCTTGTGCAACCGGGCCACCATAGTCCTTAACCCAGTACAAGACACAATAAGGACCTTTAGTTATATCATCACGTTCATCCTGGTGGCTCTCGTCATTGTCTTCACCTACATTAAGGTGACACTGGTGGCTCGGAAGGTCACTTCCAAACAAATGGCGGCCTCCAAAGCTGGTAAAACCGTCATGCTCCATGCGCTCCAGCTCTTTCTATGCACGAGTGCCATCCTCGCCTCCCTCACAGAGCAATATCTGAAAGACTATATACCATTTCTGTTCCTGATTAACTTTCTGCTCTTCATGTGCTTGCCCAGGTTCCTTAGTCCCTTAATTTATGGGCTGAGGGATGAAGCTTTCCGTAAGGGTATCAGGCAATTATTCTCTATACGTTGTTCTAGATAAAGCCTCCAGAGAAGCTAAAGGCTGCTATGGCTCTTCTTCACTTCATTGTCTGCCAGTGGTGCAACGACTGGTCCCAAGCGATGAACTGACCGATATCCATAGAACATGGACATGGACTGAGAATGTTAAGCCATTCAGCATGTACTGTATATACTCGAGTATAAGCCTAGTTTTTCAGCACCCAAAATGTGCTGAAAAAGTCACCCTCGGCTTATACTCGAGTCGGGTGCCATGGGTCCCTCCAGACTCCCTTCAGCACCTTCTCTCCTTTGTGTGCAAATTAGGCCACCTGCAACCAGACCCTCCAGTGCCCTGGCCCACTCCCAGTCGCAATACTTATTCCCCCTTACGTGTCCTCCGGGACTGGGTCTGCTGCCAGTTTGCCAATGTGCAGTGAGTGTGGGGTAGTACTCATATTGTTTTTGTTGACCCTCTTCTCCACCTACAGAGCTAGTTTACTGTTTTTCTTTTAAATAAATATTTAAAAACCTATACCCCACTGATGCCTCGCCTCAATTAATGTCATTTTACTGGTATTTATTTTGATTATTGAAACTTAGCAGTAGCTGCTGCATTTCCCACCCTAGGCTTATACTCGAGTCAATAAGTTTTTCCAGGTAAAATTAGGTACCTCGGCTTATGTTCGGATCGGCTTATACTCGAGTATATACGGTACTTATAATAATAATAATATTTGTTCGTTTCTTGACATATAAGTTTTAAAAGAAAAATGAAGAATAAAGGAGGAACAGCTTTAAAAGTAAACACTTCCCATATAGTGATGTAAAAGTGAACTTGCATTTTCCTTATACAGGTATGGGACCTGTTATCCAGAATGCTCGGGACCTGGGGTTTTCCCAGATAAGAGATCTTTCTGTAATTACTGTATTATTACAGAGAAAAGGGAATCATTTAACCATGAAATAAACCCAATAGGGCTGTTCTGCCCCCAATAAGGGGTAATTATATCTTAGTTGGGATCAAGTACAGGTACTGTTTTATTATTACAGAGAAAAGGGAATCATTTAACCATGAAATAAACCCAATAGGGCTGTTCTGCCCCCAATAAGGGGTAATTATATCTTAGTTGGGATCAAGTACAGGTACTGTTTTATTATTACAGAGAAAAGGGAATCATTTAACCATTAAATAAACCCAATAGGGCTGTTCTGCCCCCAATAAGGGGTAATTATATCTTAGTTGGGATCAAGTACAGGTACTGTTTTATTATTACAGAGAAAAGGGAATCATTTAACCATTAAATAAACCCAATAGGGCTGTTCTGCCCCAATAAGGGGTAATTATATCTTAGTTGGGATCAAGTACAGGTACTGTTTTATTATTACAGAGAAAAGGGAATCATTTAACCATTAAATAAACCCAATAGGGCTGTTCTGCCCCAATAAGGGGTAATTATATCTTAGTTGGGATCAAGTACAGGTACTGTTTTATTATTACAGAGAAAAGGGAATCATTTAACCATTAAATAAACCCAATAGGGCTGTTCTGCCCCAATAAGGGGTAATTATATCTTAGTTGGGATCAAGTACAGGTACTGTTTTATTATTACAGAGAAAAGGGAATCATTTAACCATTAAATAAACCCAATAGGGCTGTTCTGCCCCCAATAAGGGGTAATTATATCTTAGTTGGGATCAAGTACAGGTACTGTTTTATTATTACAGAGAAAAGGGAATCATTTAACCATTAAATAAACCCAATAGGGCTGTTCTGCCCCAATAAGGGGTAATTATATCTTAGTTGGGATCAAGTACAGGTACTGTTTTATTATTACAGAGAAAAGGGAATCATTTAACCATGAAATAAACCCAATAGGGCTGTTCTGCCCCAATAAGGGGTAATTATATCTTAGTTGGGATCAAGTACAGGTACTGTTTTATTATTACAGAGAAAAGGGAA
>NC_030678.2:174207279-174232627 GCF_000004195.4 Xenopus tropicalis | reverse complement strand
AGGTTTTAGTTCAGAAATAAAATAAACAAAAACAAAGAAAAAAATTAAACAAAAAAAATAAAAGAAAACATTTTTTTCAGAGGCTCAGCGGAGTCCCCTGCTGCAGTGGGTTGGTGTGGGTGGTGCAGCAGGGGGCCCGCTGACAGGCCCCAACAAAACAAAAAAATCAAGAAAAACAACAAAAGAACAAAAAAACAACAAATAACAACATTTTTTAGTTTTTTATAACACAAATTTCTTTTTTGATTGTGGGAGGCTCAGCCGGGGCAGTGGGTGGGAGTGGGAGGCTCAGCGGGGGCAGTTGGTGGGTGCGGGAGGCTCAGCGGGGGCAGTGGGTGGGTGCGGGAGGCTCAGCGGGGGCAGTGGGTGGGAGTGGGAGGCTCAGCGGGCAGTTGGTGGTGCGGGAGGCTCAGCGGGGGCAGTGGGTGGGAGTGGGAGGCTCAGGGGGGGCTGACAGGCCCCAATAAAACAACAAAAGAATAAAACAACAAATAACAAACATCCCTGTGTGTGTGAGTCTGTAAGGCTGAATCCCATCTCACAAATAGCAATAGCATTTTACTCCCGGATATACTCCAGTATAACAACACTTTTTCACCAAATCTCCTCAAAAACTCCCCCTCGGCTTATACTCTAGTCCTCCAGAGCCCCCTCTAGCTACCCCATTCCCGCTCCTGCTGCCCCCGCCCCCCCGGACCCCTCAGGTACCTGCGGCTCTTAGTGCGCTCTTCTGCGCGCCGCACAGCTCCTCCCTCGCGCCAGGCCCCACAAGTGGGTGGGGTTAGGCAGAAATACAACTCAAAGGGCGGGCAGCGGCTAAAATGTCGGGGGGTGGGGGGCGAGTATAGAGAGAAAAACCAAATGTAATTAAATAAGTGCAATTGATTTCAGCAGAGACAGTTACAGAATGGAAAGGTCTTAAAGGGGTCATTTTTATTTAAATATAGAAAACACTGTGAGTTGATTCAGCGCTGGGGGGTCTCTGAGTTTGGAATTGTTCAGAAATGCCCCGTGCCCCACTGAGCCCTGATACGGAGCTGCCACAGTGCGTAATGAAAGCCACAATATGAAGCCACAATGTGCCATAAACTGACTGGGGCCTCTGCCCTCTGGCGCCCTCTGTGCATCTTGTGCTTTTCAGCTGTAGTTTTGTAAAATGGGCTTTTTCTTTGGGCGTGGCCATCAGAGTGGGCGGGCCTGGACATTTTTGCAGCGTTACATGCGGCAGATGTTTTTGTCTCTCTTTCTACTTTTTACATGTTGGGAGGTTTGATTCATACGGGAACGGCTGGAGCACTAAATATGCCCAGGAACAACATCCCATTGGCCACGGCGCCAACTTGCTGAGTGCGATGCAACAGCAGCAACATGGACTGTGGGCCGACTCCCTGTCCTGCCCCAGTAAGGGCCCTGTGCCGAGTGTGGGGCCCCGGGTATAATAGTGTCAGACTGGCAGCAGCTTCAATTGCCCCACTGAGAGGCATTGTTTGGGCTAAAAGGTGAAGGTGGGTGTGTCTATGCCCCGACTGGCAATCTGTAAATCCTGGAAAATGCCAGGGGGCTGTAAGGTGCCACAGACAGTCACTATTTATTGGGCTGGGGGGGTTTTGTGCCTCTGGGTACTGGGAATGCCAGGGGGCGCTGTAATGTGCCACAGACAGTCACTATTTATTGGCTGGGGGGCTGTTTGGGCCTCTGGGTACTGGGAATGCCAGGGGCGTGTAAGGTGCCAGACAGTCACTATTTATTGGGCTGGGGGGGCTGTTTGTGCCTCTGGGTACTGGATCTTCTCTCTTTTTTTTTTTTTTAAAATTCCTAATCTAATTGACCATATTACCTTAGAATCCTAATAACTTGTCCCCGTTGGGAGAAAAGTTATGGATTCATGCTTTACAAGCTAAAAAGAAAAGAAAAAATGAAATTAGTGTTATAAAAAATGAAAAAATGGTTTGTTTTTTTTTTGGGGCCTGTCAGCGGGGCCCCTGCTGCACCACCACAACCAACCCACTTGCAGGGGTCCCGCTGAGCCTCTGAAAATTTTTTTTTTTTTTTTGTGTTTTTTATTTTTTGGTTTTTTTTTTTGGTGTTTTTTTTTTTGGTGTTTTTTTTTTGGTGTTTTTTTTTTTGTGTTTTTTTTTTGGGTTTTTTTTTTTTTTTTTTAAACCTAACCTAATTACTTACCTAACTACTTACCTACGAATCCTAATAACTAGTCCCCGTGGGAGAAAAGTTATGGATTCGTCCTTTACCACCTAAAAAAGAAAACAAGAAGGACATTATTAGTGTTGGAAACCTTGGAATAGATGTGTAACATACAGACTAACACACGCAAAGGACAATGATACAAATGATTTTATCATAATCGGCCCGTGTATGGGCACTGCCGGCGGGCCTGCCCCACCCATATCTGGCCTGAAATCGGGCAAATCTTGATTGGGCAGGTTTAAAAATTCAGTTGGATCAGGGACTGCATCGGCTCGTTGATGGGGCCCCCGGACCGACTGCGCCTAAACCCGTTGTTATAATTCCATCGTTTGGTCCCAGGGCCAAACAATCGAATTAGCCTGGATTCTCCCAATATTGCCCACCCGTAGGTGGGGGTATCGGGAGAAGATCCGGTTGCTTGGCAACATTGCCACGCCTTATTATCTATTACTGATGATAAACTAATAATAAGCCCATCAGTAACTACCGATGCAATGCCTGCAACCCCCCCTGAGCCGCTAAGTACCCTATACACACAGACCCTGATCCAGCAGCCCATTTACTCACAAATAGTTATATCTGGTGTTTTCTACTTACGTAAACGACCGTCTCCATATGGGCAAACTTTCCAGGCTAAAAAGGGAAAAAAAAAACGTCAGTTTTTTATACAAATGAACCAAACCATCAAGTACGAAGGGAACAAAGAAAGGGACTAATGCCGCCACAGTATGTATTGAAGAGTAACCGTTCCTTCCATGGGCCAGGGAGGCTTCTGGGAGTTTATATTAGGGATGCCCCGGGTCCTTTATAAAAGTTTCGGCCGAATACCGAACTGAACCTGAATCCCAATTTCCATATGCAATTAAGGTAACGGAAGGGCTCATTCCGGCTCATATACACATTAATATTGTAGGAGTAGGAAAGAATAAAAACGGATAGAAGCTGAGAGTGCAGAGACGGGTGTAAATCTGTATCTTACCTTCTTCTTCTTGTACCTGAACGGTGCGCAGACACCTCTCACACAGTCCAGGATACAATCACAGAATCTGGGCGCCATTGTGGTAGATGGTCGTTACTGTCGTTATATGGAAGGAAACAAAAACACAGCAATTAGTAAGTAAAAACATAGCAATTAGTAAGTAAAAAACACAGCAATTAGTAAGTAAAAACACAGCAATTAGTAAGTAAAAACACAGCAAATAATGTGTGTGAAGGAAACCCAGGCAGCCATTATTGGGGTCAGTGTATGGGGCATTAGGGTACCCATATATTTATACATACATATTCCTGTTATTGGGGGTCAGTGTATGGGGCATTAGGGTACCCATATATTTATACATACATATTCCTGTTATTGGGGGTCAGTGTATGGGGCATTAGGGTACCCATATATTTATACATACATATTCCTGTTATTGGGGGTCAGTGTATGGGGCATTAGGGCACCCATATATTTATACATACATATTACTGTTATTGGGGGTCAGTGTATGGGGCATTAGGGTACCCATATATTTATACATACATATTCCTGTTATTGGGGGTCAGTGTATGGGGCATTAGGGTACCCATATATTTATACATACATATTCCTGTTATTGGGGGTCAGTGTATGGGGCATTAGGGTACCCATATATTTATACATACATATTCCTGTTATTGGGGGTCAGTGTATGGGGCATTAGGGTACCCATATATTTATACATACATATTCCCGTTTGTTTAATGGAAATAAATGCTGGGATATGGGGCAATGTAGAGCGCAACGTTTAACAACTGAAATGAAATCTAATTGGTAGGAGCAAAAGTCTTTTCTTAGGAGTAAAAAGTATTTGTTTCTAGTTAATCAAAACATGTGAGATTTTCCGACTCAGGGAAAATGATGGGAACGGTGAGATTTTGGTGCGAGTGCAAATTAGAATTGTAACAGGGAGGAGCCCGTAGCAGGGACAACTTACCGTTTCTGCTCTAAAAAGCAATCTGAAGTGTTTCCCCAAGTTGTAACGGTTACGCACACACAGCTGGTATTGTGACATCAGTGTTGCCATGGGAACCCATTGTGACATCAGCTGCAGGCTTCCACATGGGTGGTCTAAAGACATCAATGTTGCCATGGGAACCCACTGTGCCATCAGCTGTGAATCAACAGTGAATTGAATGGTGAAACACCCTTTAGGTGCCAGTGTATGATGATTGGTCAGGGCCCACCTTAGCGCCAAACAAGGGTTTAGATGTTTTAACACATTGTTATGATTTCCTGTAGATCTATAATAACAAATGTATTTCCCCCCTAATCTCGCCTTAAATGACCGTCAGACTTAATATCCCCATACACCTTCAGATCCGCTCGCTTGGCGATGTCACCAAGCGAGTTTATCTTCTCCCAATATCCCCCACCTACGGGGGCCCTGGGGCCAAATGATTGAATTATAACGACGGGTATAGGCAAAGCCGGTCTAGATTTTTAAACCTGCCCGATTTCAGGCCAGATATGTGTGGGGCAGGCCCGCCGGCAGTGCCCATACACGGGCCGATTAGCTGGCGAATCTAAGGGACCCATATCGGCAGCTAGAATCGGCCCGTGTATGGGCACCTTTAGTTTCCATGACTACCAAGAGAACAAATAGACATTCCCTGCAAAGCTAACCCTAACTGGCCCCCAGGCTGATGCAAATGGAATGAAATTGGCTTTAGCTCCCCTTTAAAAGAAACCCAACCCCCCCACACATTCCCCCCCCACCCCCCCCGCATGGGTACAGGGCCACATCTTTCCATTTGCTATTTTTTTGTTTAATTATTTGCCCACCTCTTTTGCATCTTTCCAACTTTCGAATGGGGGTCACTGACCCTGACAGCAAAAACGATTGCTCCGTGAGGCTCCAACTTTCTTGTTACTTTTTATTTCTTTCTTTTTATCTTCCAGTCTCACATTCACACCGCTGCCTGGTTGCTAGGGTAAATTGGGCCCTAAAACCCAGAGAGCTGCTGAAATTCCGAAACAAAAGGCAAAATCAGTAAACAAAACACAGAATATAAAAAACAAAGACCAACTGCAATTTATCTGGGAATGTCACAAACACCAATGGGCCAAGTCCCCCCTGTATATACCAGCAGGCCCTGCTATTACTGGCAGTAACTGTCTCGCCATGGAACCCATTACACCTGCTGCCATTCTCACAGTATTAACGCTGGGGCCCCCAAACCCTTCACGGTTGGTCATTGGGGGGCTGCAGTTATAGGTTTGAAAAAGTGGGCGGAGCCACCAACAGTCAATCAGATAAACCCCATTAAATTTCATTGGTTTAAATTTAAAATGATGCCATTCTCATACTATTTACGCCAAGGCCCCCAAACTTTTCACAGTTGTTTCCTGGGTGATTTTGACTTAGGGTTAGAAAACTGGCCCCACCCAGGCCTGTACTGGCCCAAATATCCCCCCCAGCCCAATAAATAGTGACTGTCTGTGGCACCTTACAGCCCCCCCGGCATTCCCAGTACCCAGAGGCACAAACAGCCCCCCCCAGCCCAATAAATAGTGACTGTCTGTGGCACCTTACAGCCCCCCCGGCATTCCCAGTACCCAGAGGCACAAACAGCCCCCCCCCAGCCCAATAAATAGTGACTGTCTGTGGCACCTTACAGCCCCCCTGGCATTCCCAGTACCCAGAGGCACAAACAGCCCCTCAGCCCAATAAATAGTTACATAGTTACATAGGGTTGAAAAAAGACCAGTGTCCATCAAGTTCAACCCATCCAAGTAAACCCAGCACACCTAACCCACACCTACCAATCTATACACTCACATACATAAACTATAAATACAACCACTAATACTAACTGTAGATATTAGTATCACAATAGCCTTGGATATTCTGATTGATCAAGAACTCATCCAGGCCCCTCTTATAGGCATTAACAGAATCTGCCATTACCCCATCACTAGGAAGGGCATTCCCCAACCCCCTCACTGCCCTCACCGCGAGGAACCCCCTACGCTGCTTCAAATGGAAGCTCCTTTCCTCTAATCTAAAGGGGGGGCCTCTGGTGCGCTGATTGTTTTTATGGGAAAAAAGAACATCCCCCAACTGCCTATAATCCCCTCTAATGTACTTGTACAGAGTAATCATGTCCCCTCGCAAGCGCCTCTTTTCCAGAGAAAACAACCTCAACCTCGACAGTCTCACCTCATAGCTTAAATCTTCCATCCCCTTAACCAGTTTAGTTGCACGTCTCTGCACTCTCTCCAGCTCATTAATATCCTTCTTAAGGACTGGAGCCCAAAACTGCCCCCCATACTCACTGTAACTGCCCCCCATACTCACTGTAACTGCCCCCCATACTCACTGTAACTGCCCCCCATACTCAAGGTGAGGCCTTACCAGGGACCTATAAAGGGGCAAAATTATGTCTCATCCCTTGAGTCAATGCCCTTTTTTATACAAGACAGCACTTTATTTGCTTTAGTAGCCACAGAATGACACTGCCTGGAATTAGACAACTTGTTATCAACAAAAACCCCCAGATCCTTCTCCATTAAGGATCCCCCCAACACACTCCCATTCAGTAGATAGTTAGCGTTTATATTATTCCTACCAAAGGGCATAACTTTGCACTTATCAACATTGAACCTCATTTTCCAGTTTGCTGCCCAGTTTTCCAATTTTGTCAAATCGCTCTGCAAAGTGGCACATCCTGCATGGAACTTATAGTTTTGCCCAATTTATAGAAATAGAAACAGTACTGTCTATGCCCCCCCCTAGGGCATTAATAAACAAGTTAAAAAGCAAAGGACCAAGGACTGACCCCTGCGGTACTCCACTAACCAAAGTGACTGTCTGTGGCACCATACAGCCCCCCTGGCATTCCCAGTACCCAGAGGCACAAACAGCCCCCCCAGCCCAATAAATAGTGACTGTCTGTGGCACCTTACAGCCCCCTGGCATTCCCAGTACCCAGAGGCACAAACAGCCCCCCCCAGCCCAATAAATAGTGACTGTCTGTGGCACCTTACAGCCCCCTGGCATTCCCAGTACCCAGAGGCACAAACAGCCCCCCCAGCCCAATAAATAGTGACTGTCTGTGGCACCTTACAGGCCCCCTGGCATTCCCAGTACCCAGAGGCACAAACAGCCCCCCCAGCCCAATAAATAGTGACTGTCTGTGGCACCTTACAGCCCCCCTGGCATTCCCAGTACCCAGAGGCACAAACAGTCCCCCCAGCCCAATAAATAGTGACTGTCTGTGGCACCTTACAGCCCCCTGGCATTCCCAGTACCCAGAGCCACAAACAGTCCCCCCCCCCAGCCCAATAAATAGTGACTGTCTGTGGCACCTTACAGCCCCCCTGGCATTCCCAGTACCCAGAGGCACAAACAGCCCCCCCAGCCCAATAAATAGTGACTGTCTGTGGCACCTTACAGCCCCCCTGGCATTCCCAGTACCCAGAGGCACAAACAGCCCCCCCCAGCCCAATAAATAGTGACTGTCTGTGGCACCTTACAGCCCCCCTGGCATTCCCAGTACCCAGAGGCACAAACAGCCCCCCCCAGCCCAATAAATAGTGACTGTCTGTGGCACCTTACAGCCCCCCTGGCATTCCCAGTACCCAGAGGCACAAACAGCCCCCCCAGCCCAATAAATAGTGACTGTCTGTGGCACCTTACAGCCCCCCTGGCATTCCCAGTACCCAGAGGCACAAACAGCCCCCCCCCCAGCCCAATAAATAGTGACTGTCTGTGGCACCTTACAGCCCCCCTGGCATTTGACAGAACCCACAGATCACCAGTCAGGACCTGCTTAGGTGCCAGTGAGATTCTCTCAGAAAGACTAAACATAAATCCCAGGCTGCCCCACAACACACTCTTGCTACTGTGTGCTGAGGCTAGTGCAGCTGCACGCTCTTACAGATCCTTCCGCCTGATGCTCAGGCTGCACCCTGATTGGCTCCCACTCAATACACAGAGGGCAACTGAGGTATCAAGTTCCGTTTGAGTCAGAGCAGTCAGTGATTCATAGGGAGATAGTTATTGTGGTACAATGTAAGAATGGCTGCTGCCGCCACAATGCTCTCCATACAGGGGGACTGGGACCAGGTCCTGAGGTGAGACACAGAGTCTGGGGGCTTTGCAGACACTTGCATGTGGGGAGTTGCTAAGCTACAGGTCTGAATGTACTATTAACCCTTTGCTTCAGCAATGCACATTCACTAACATGTAAAGCAGCTGTCTAACCCATTGGTATTAATGCATTAACCCTTAGTGCAGCGCTCCCCAGAATGAGGATGCACCCCCCTAAGGCAGCCAGATACTATGGATAAAGGCCAAGCACAACTATCAGTGAGGATGCTGTGAGGGAGAGAATGCTTCTGTATAATGCTTCTTACTTCTGTATTATACAGGTATGGGACCCATTATCCAGAATGCTCGGGACCTGGAGTTTTCCGGATAAGGGATCTTTCTGTAATTCGTATCTCCTACCTTAAATCTGCTAATAAAATTATTTAAACAGTAATTAAACCCAGTAGGTTTGTTTTGGCTCCAATAAGGGGTAATTATATCTTAGTTGGGATCAAGTACAGGTACTGTTTTATTATTACAGAGAAAAGGGAATCATTTAACCATTAAATAAACCCAATAGGGCTGTTCTGCCCCAATAAGGGGTAATTATATCTAAGTTGGGATCAAGTACAAGTACTGTTTTATTATTACAGAGAAAAGGGAATCATTTAACCATTAAATAAACCCAATAGGGCTGTTCTGCCCCCAATAAGGGGTAATTATATCTTAGTTGGGATCAAGTACAGGTACTGTTTTATTATTACAGAGAAAAGGGAATCATTTAACCATTAAATAAACCCAATAGGGCTGTTCTGCCCCAATAAGGGGTAATTATATCTTAGTTGGGATCAAGTGCAGGTACTGTTTTATTATTACAGAGAAAACGGAATCATTTAACCATTAAATAAACCCAATAGGGCTGTTCTGCCCCAATAAGGGGTAATTATATCTAAGTTGGGATCAAGTACAGGTACTGTTTTATTATTACAGAGAAAAGGGAATCATTTAACCATTAAATAAACCCAATAGGGCTGTTCTGCCCCAATAAGGGGTAATTATATCTAAGTTGGGATCAAGTACAGGTACTGTTTTATTATTACAGAGAAAAGGGAATCATTTAACCATGAAATAAACCCAATAGGGCTGTTCTGCCCCAATAAGGGGTAATTATATCTTAGTTGGGATCAAGTACAGGGACTGTTTTATTATTACAGAGAAAAATGGAACCATTTTTAAAAATGTGAATTATTTGATTAAAATGAAGTCTATGGGAGATGGCCTTTCCATAATCTGGAACTTTCTGGATAATGGGTTTCCGGATAAGGGCACCGATACCTGTACTTCTTATATTTCTGTATCTGCAGCAGAGTGAGGGTTAACAGGCTGGAACCCTTTCCTGGAGTCCATATCTGGGAGGCAACAGCCTCTATGTCCAGGCCCTGTAATCTTCCTTTATAAGTAAGAGGTATTTAACCCTTGGAGCCTATCACTAAACTGACCAAAAAGGGTATTAACCCTTTAAGTAGTAAGAAAAGGCTAAATCACCGGGGTGTGCCAAACACAGACCCTGGGCAATGGTTGGCACACCTGTCTTCCTTCAAAAGTAGGGCTGCCTCCTCACCCCTTTAATACCGGCCCCATCCTGGCATGGCTAATTAGCAATTCATTTAGAAGCAGGCTGCATGGCTGCACATACATCTCTTTAGTCTGCAGCATGCCTTTGAATTCCTTGCTACTAGCCATGCAGAATGTGGATTTAATATGTGACCAGTTGTAAAGGGGTACCATTCTAGTGAGCGCTGCGCTGCCATCTTGTTTCTTGCCCCTGGGACTGTGCATATGAGCAGTAAAGCAATGTTCTGGGGTTTAGGGGCAGATTTATAAAAATGTGAGTTTGGAGCTTAATACATAAAAACTCACCCAAGTTCTATTCGTCCCTATGGGATTTTTATTAGAAGCGTATTAATGAAATGGTGAGTTCTATCTTTCACCCATTGATAAATACGCCTTTAAAAATTCAACAGGAATGAATAGAATGTGGGTGAGTTTTTATGTTTTAAGCTCCAAACTCACATTTTCATAGACTTTTTGGGTGCAAGAGCCCCTTTGAGTTCAGAGCCCCCGTTGCTGATAACAAGGTTACACATATACCAAATTATTTAGTTATCAGCTGTAGCACCAAGGATATTTACAACAGCACGTAAGTGTTTATATTCTCAGCTTTCATATTCCCTGCACTGCTGGTTGTGACTCCTGAAACAGAACAAATGCAGCTTTTTAACTGACTTCTTACACATTGTTTCAAGAGTCAGAGCATGCAATGTAAGTACCAGTAGTGCAACACCTCAGGGGGCCTTCACTTACTGCTCTGCAGTTGCGCCCCACATAGTTGCACTCAGTGCTGCTCCGTCCATTCTGCCTCGTGCTCAGAATAGAGTCCGGCTGTGCCCAGTGTTGTACTGGGGTGCTGGGCCCCAAGTGCTCCACATACTGCTCTCCCCCCCCCCCACACACACAGTTCCAGACTACCAGATGGGGGGAGCACAGGCGTATGGGTGGCGAGGAGTGAGCTGTCGGGGGCTGCAGGTGGGGAGCAGGCTGGGCCGGTAGGGGCTGCAGGTGGGGAGCAGGCTGGGCCGGTGGGGGGCTGCAGGTGGGGAGCAGGCTGGGCCGGTGGGGGCTGCAGGGCAGGGTCAGACTGGGTCAGTGGGACACTGGGAAAAAACCCAATGGGCCTTTGCCATCGTGGGCCCCACTGGGCCAGACCCGATCCCAGCTGACCTCCCTTCCCAATCGCCTCTACTTATGCAACCTTGGAGGGAGGGACGGGGCCCTGGCGGGGTCATGTGCAGGGGCCCTTGGGGGGCCCACACACTCCCAGTCCAACCCTGAGGCAGGGCCCACTGCGTTTTTTCCTCCCGCCAGCCCCGTCCCACCTATTGACACAGGGGAACCCAAAGTTGCTGCCACCCCCAAACCAGTCAGTAGCCCCAGGGGTCACTGCAGCACAGTTGCACTAAAAGCATAGGGCACACACATCAGCTGCACGGTGGCGCCGGAAATGACACCAAATGGGCTTAGAATATGTTCAGCCGTTTATCAGTTGTGTGTGTGTAGCCTTGTGGCCCGTCGCTAACACTCTTTTTTTTTTTCTTTACAGGGAGGCTGAGGGGGAAGTCTGGGTATCGTGCAAGATTCCTGGTAGGTTTGGTTCTTTTAGCCGCTCATTGTGCCCGGTACAATGGGCCTGAACCCCTTGTCTGTAGATGGTTTTGGGGGGAGGTCGGGTCCAGGGTGGTTTGGGGGGAGGTCGGGGCCAGGGTGGTTTGGGGGGAGGTCGGGGCCAGGGTGGTTTGGGGGGAGGTCGGGGCCAGGGTGGTTTGGGGGGAAGTGGCCGGGGGTTGTAATTTTAATTTTCCCCATTTCTCCCTGTTTTTCTGCCCTTCAGGAAAGCCCACGATACGCGGCAGCCTGACGTCAAAGGGAATAAGTTCTGATGAGGTTCCGGAAGTGACCGCCTCCGAGGAGTTTGTTGTGCAGGAAGTCACCAAGGTGCGGCCCATGTCTATGTCACAGGGCTCAGTGTGGCACAAGGTGGTTTCACCCAGATTAAAGGGCAAGTTCAGCATAAAACAAAAACACTGCAGGTGAATTTCTTGGCCCAGTGTTTATAAATAACCCCCACGTGCCACAAGGGTACGCAGCGCTGTACAATCTTACAAAATAAAAAATTACACACAGGGAGGACAAGTGATATAATACATAAATACAATAAATATATATATATAAGTGCCATGTGGTATTAGACACAGTAGGAAGGAGGTCCCTGACCCGCAGAGCTTACAATCTAAGTATTGTCCTTACTCCTTGACCTATTCTGCATCAGGACTGTAGTAACCTGCTAGTGTAGACATTTTGGTTAATGGCATTCCTGCTTTTTTGCCATTGCTTGATGATGATATTCCTGTTCCTGTTTGTGCTTCCTGTTAAGCTGAAAGCAAGCATGGAGCAGGCCAGATCTACCTGCCATGTTCTAGTAAATATACCAACAGTTCCAGTGTGTATCATGCTACTTCACCTGAACTAACACAGCAGAAGCATTAACTCACTGCTAGCCAGCAGTTTATTACAAGGACCACTCCGTGTGTATCACTATGCCAATCAGGGCCTTCCCTGTGGGTCCCCCTATTCTGCCAGTAGCAGAAACTTCCCCTTGGTTTGGCCACAGTGTCGTTGTGCTTGGAATTCTGGGAGGTGCAAAGAGGTCTCTGATCAGTGATTAGTGAATGTGGGGGGACAGCGTGAAAGACTGAGCCTTCACTCGGGGAGACCCACTACATACAGGTTTTGTTTACAGGTCAATTTGCTTTTAAAAATAAATGTCTCCATGCACAGGTATTGGTGTGATTGTATCATGAGAGACTGAATCAGTGTCTCCCCTGTGTGTCTTACAGAATAGAATCACTGTTTCCTGCCCCGAGGAGAATATTTCCTGCACATTTCTGTCTCCTTATGCAAGTTTCTCCCACATCCATGAAAAAAACGTAAGTTTTACTTTCATTTTGTTTTACCTTTTTATATGTTTAGATGCCTTTTTAATAATTAGATGAATTATATCTTTCTGTACAGGCTATGAGCAAACTTAGGGGGCTGTTCCTGCTTAATTGTGCTTAGTACAAGGGAATACCTATGTGCCATAGTTTTATGGTATCGCTCTGTACAGGCTATGAGCAAACTTAGGGGTCTGTTCCTGCTGAATTGTGCTTAGTACAGGGGAATCCCTATGTGCCATAGTTTTATGGTATCTCTCTGTACAGGCTATGAGCAAACTTAGGGGGCTGTTCCTGCTGAATTGTGCTTAGTACAGGGGAATCCCTATGTGCCATAGTTTTATGGTATCTCTCTGTACAGGCTATGAGCAAACTTAGGGGGCTGTTCCTGCTGAATTGTGCTTAGTACAGGGGAATCCCTATGTGCCATAGTTTTATGGTATCTCTCTGTACAGGCTATGAGCAAACTTAGGGGGCTGTTCCTGCTGAATTGTGCTTAGTACAGGGGAATCCCTATGTGCCATAGTTTTATGGTATCTCTCTGTACAGGCTATGGGCAAACTTAGGGGGCTGCTCCTGCTGAATTGTGCTTAGTACAGGGGAATCCCTATGTGCCATAGTTTTATGGTATCTCTCTGTACAGGCTATGAGCAAACTTAGGGGGCTGTTCCTGCTGAATTGTGCTTAGTACAGGGGAATCCCTATGTGCCATAGTTTTATGGTATCTCTCTGTACAGGCTATGAGCAAACTTAGGGGGCTGCTCCCCGTTTTTGAATGCTTTCCTTGTTGCTCCTCACATCGTGTCTCCCTGCGTTCTCCTACAGGTCAGCTACTTGGACATCTCCAGCGGAGGGGACCTGGGAGTCTCCAGCAGCACAGATCAGACCTTTAAGGTGTGGGAGACCCATAATACAGAAGTAAAGGTAGGAAAGGGGAGCTTCCCCGAGGTTACCCCCTGCCATACCGAGCATGAATTCCAGATGCCCCTTTTCCATGTCAGTATGCAGGAGCAGAACTAGGGGTGAATAAGACTGGGGGGCACTTAGATCTGGGTGCCCACTGCACACTAAGAAGAATAAGAAATCCGTTCTCAAGCTTCAGCCTTGCACTCCATACTTTAATCAAAACAACTACAAGTAGCTGAATACTTCCCTGGTCTAAATCCCTGAATTCCCTGTCTCTCTGTAGCACCCCCAGAGAGAGGTGGCAGCCCCCCCATGAATAGATCACCCGTCCGGCTGCCTCCGGCCCATCATATTACAGCCATACACCGCCGATACCCTTATATACAGAGGCCATTGTTTGGTTATTGCAGAGCGTGCTGGAAGGTCACACAAGGGACGTCTTTTCCTGCAAGTTCTTCCCTTCGGGGCAGGAGGTGCTGAGCGGCGGGTTGGATTCGCTGGTGAAGGTCTGGTCCGTGAATGATGGAAGCTGCTTAGCGACGATGAAAGGACACAGAGGAAGTAACCACAACAATGTCATTAAAGGAGAAAGAAAGGCATTTGGGCATTTTACTGCCAATAGATTAGGCACATTAGTGCCACCTAGAACCTTATACTTATTCTGCAGAAAGCTTTACATGCCTGAGTAACAGCCCTAGAAGCTCCCTCTGTTTGTTTAAGATAGCAGCTGCCATTTTAGCTTGGTCTCAGTAGCTTCTGTGCTGCAGCTCTGGCTACTTTTAGATCAGATTGCACAGTTGGGAGGGGGAGTGAATTCTGATGGGAGGGGGAGTGAATTCTTATGGGAGGGGGAGCAGGAGAAGGGAGGGAGAGAGGAGCAAACTGAGCAGACTGGTAGAAGTATTTTTCTGAGAGCAGGAAGTCTGACAGAGAAGAACATTTATACACAAAAGGAGAAAATAAATCCTGTTTTTCTTTTGATAGAGGACTCTGAGTGCTTATCGCTGTATTTACATAGACCTTTCTGCCTGCATCTGCTGAGCAATGCACAATAATGGAGAGCTCAAACCCTCTGGATAGGACACAAGTGGGGCTCATTTATCAACACTGGGCAAATTTGCCCATGGGCAGTTACCCATAGCAACCAATCAGATTGGCTTATTTTTATTTTTTTTTAAACCCGCTGCATGAAGAACAATGAATGCCACAAGGGCAAATGTGCCCAGTGTTGCTAAATGATCCCCACTGTGGTGCAATATGGAGCAGTAGTGGCATTTCTACCATATATTATATATATTTACCATTTACAATGAGTAAGTGGGAAGCCCATACAGTGATACAGTTACCCATGAAGCAATGTGTCCTACAGGTATCCTGGACATAGCTGTTGTGGCCGATGGACAGAATGTCATTTCCTCGGGGCAGGACGGCACGGCTCGGTTATGGGACTCTGCCCAAGGCGCCTGCATAGCTGTGGTCGATGACTCCTACTCTCCTATCAACGCCATCGCTGTGGCCGAGGTTGGAAACGCAGTCAATCTGGGCTCTCCCAAGGAAACTCCTAGTAAGTTCTGGTTTTTAAACAAATCAAGTTGCCCTTTAAGAGCTAGAGCTGCCACTGGGATCTTCCGGCTGAGGATCTCTAGCTCTGCCATAGGCAAGCATTGTCCAACAGCTTGTAACTTGTGAGTAGCAGCTGTTTGTATTTCCCAGGTAACAGGGAAGTAGGAACAGAAGGCAAGCTGGTGGTACTGGCCCGAGAGGATAAGTCATTGGAGGGAGTGAGCCTGCACAGCCGCCAATCAGTGAGTAGAGACCTGGATGTAAATACAGCAATCTCCTTACTATACATTGTTCCACCCACACTAAGGGTGAAGACACACCGGGCTACTAGTAGCAGCTACTTTCTCAGGGCTACTAAACTCTAGAATATGCCCTGCCATAGACAATACTGAGAACTGCCTCTGCTAAACACACACAGTTATTAGTAAATAATCAGCATTGTCTGTTTTAGTAGCAGTGACAAGTAGCTGCTACTAATAGCTCTGTGTCTTCACCCTAAGGCGGTTATTGAGCAGCTAGGTAGGGGCATAATGTATAGTAAAGGGGCTGGTAGGGGGCAGACTATTGTACAACAAGGAGACAGGCAGACAGAGCATTTCCAGAAAATTTGGTGGGGGGGAGGGCAGAGGAATGTACAGTATAGAGTGTACAGTAAGGAGATTATTGGGGTGATTGAAATATTAAATAAACCCAATAGGGCTGTTCTGCCCCAATAAGGGGTAATTATATCTTAGTTGGGATCAAGTACAGGTACTGTTTTATTATTACAGGGAAAAGGGAATCATTTAACCATTAAATAAACCCAATAGGGCTGTTCTGCCCCCAATAAGGGGTAATTATATCTTAGTTGGGATCAAGTACAGGTACTGTTTTATTATTACAGAGAAAAGGGAATCATTTAACCATTAAATAAACCCAATAGGGCTGTTCTGCCCCAATAAGGGGTAATTATATCTTAGTTGGGATCAAGTACAGGTACTGTTTTATTATTACAAAGAAAAAGGAAATCATTTTTAAAAATCAGAATTATTTGCTTATAATGGAGTCTATGGGAGATGGCCTTTCCGTAATTCAGAACTTTCTGGATAACGGGTTTCCGGATAAGGGATCCCATACCTGTACTCCCTCAGCGGCTTCTCTGTAAGTAAATTACATATTATCTTCTGATCCAGGTTTTCGATTTTGAAGGTTCTGATGCTTTTAACTGCTGCACCTTTATCTCCAGTGTGGGGGTCCTGGCTGGGGGCCTCGATGGGAACATAATCCATGTAGATATCAGGAACCCAAAGTAAGTAGCCGCCTCGCTGGAACTGGGCTCATCATTAAAATAATAATAATAATATTATTATTATTATTATATATTTATTTCCATTTCAGAAGCGCAGTAGAAACCGTTTCCTGGTCAGAAACCCCCGTGTTGTCATTGGTGCCCTTCAGAGACACCTACGTTGCCAGTTATGGTAGGAGCTGTTATAGCGTGGGTTAAATAAAGGGGAAGTTCATCTTTGGGTTCACTTTTAATATGTTATAGAATGGCCAATGCTAAGCAACTCTTCAACTTTTTAATCTTTTATTGTTTTTCTTATTTATTTGCCTTCCTCTTCTTTTTCCAGCTTTCAAATGGGGGTCACTGACCCCGGCAGCCAAAACCTATTGCTCTGTGTGGCTCCAGTTTTATTGTTATTATTATTAATTTTTATTAGTTATCTTTCTATTAGGGATGCACCGAACCCACTTTTTTGGGTTTGGCCGAACCCACCCTGACGGATTCTGCCAAATCCGAATGCTAATTAGGATCGGGAAGGGTTAAAATTAGGGGGTTGTTCACCTTTGAGTTAACTTTTAGTATGATGTAGAGAGTAATATTCTGAGACAATCCGGGATTCGGTGCATCCCTACTTTCTATTCAGCCCCTCTGCTATTCATATATCAATCAAGTTCTCAAAACCACTCCCTGGTTGCTAAGGTAAATTAGACCCTAGCAACCAGACGACGGCTGAAATTCCAAACTGGAGAGCTGCGGAACAAAAAGTAAAATAATCCAAAAACTGCCAGTAATAAAAAACGAAGACCAATTACTCTCTACATCATACTAAAAGTTAACTCAAAGGTTATCCAAAGGTTTATCCAAATCTTCTGAACTGTAATACTGGCCCCTACACTGAGTGATCGGGGGCCAATCACAATCTAGCATATAGAATATAGCTACTTCTACTTGCTGTGACTACTATAAAATACAATTGTACATAGCAGCAATATGTATTGGAGCTGGAGTTCCCCTTTGCCCCAGCCTGGCACTGCGGTTATTATGGTTATTGGTTAATATTTCACCTATGCAAGAAGCACCTTTGTGATTGGTGCAGCAGCCTTTTGGATCAGTACATAGGCACTGTGTGTAACCATGATGTGGAAGCTATTTGATGTATATATATATATATATAATATTCCCATTAGGTAATGGAACCTGCTATATCCCCTTGAAGGGTTCTGAACAAGTTCTGCAACTCACTGGGCCTAATAGACAACCCGTGTTCCAGGTAATATAACGATGTAAAGTTGTTTCAAGGGAATGCTGGGAAATTATTCTACTATTTGAAGGATCTAGAGATCGTAGAGCTTAGATTGTAAGCTCTACGGGGCAGGGACCCCCTTCCTACTGTGTCTCACACCACATGGCACTTGTATTTATTTATTATAACACTTCTCCTCCCTGTGTGTAATTGTGTATTCTGTAAGACTGTACAGCGCTGCGTACCCTTGTGGCACTTTATAAATAAAGTTATACATACATACATACATAAAGGGTCTGTGTGAAGCTTCCCACCTGTTTCTGACTACAACTCCCAGAAGCCCCTGTAATGACATGACAATACCGTCCATTGACTTGAATGACCACCGGCCGCCATTGCTGGACTTTGGATGATATCATGTAATTAAGGCCACTCATCCTCATCTTCCCGTCACTTTTTCCCTTTCCCAGGTGGCGGCATGGAAGAAGCTTGTGTACACGTGCTGCAGGGACGGATTCATCCGCAAATATGAAATCCCAGATCTGGGATAGATTTGTGCAGAACTTACACCTTCTGTATTACTAACCTGCCCCCATGTTTCCCTCCGACCAAAGGGCAAGTCTTCCCTTGTAGTTGGGAAATGCCATTTTGTATTTATAGGGTGAGTGTAACAGCCAGGTAGTTTCTATCATATAGTGAGATGCATATATGTGTTTGGTATATTGTGAGCACAGACATTACTTCCCTGCGTATTTGTACTAAACATATGAGAGGGAGCTGCCATATTGTTTCCCTTACCTGTACATATATAAAGGTGTTTATATACATAGAACATTCCTTTCCAGTATATTATTATTTATACATAAACAGAGGGGTTCTGTGCCCATATAAAGGCACAAGGCTGCAGGCTGAGTTATACAGGGAACTCTGAGTATCACTCATGTATTATAAGGGATAATGTACCCCCTACTGTAAATGATAAGGATATTAGCAGTCACTGAGGGGTTCTGTGCCCATATAAAGGCACAAGGCTGCAGGCTGAGTTATACAGGGAACTCTGAGTATCACTCATGTATTATAAGGGATAATGTACCCCCTACTGTAAATGATAAGGATATTAGCAGTCACTGAGGGGTTCTGTGCCCATATAAAGGCACAAGGCTGCAGGCTGAGTTATACAGGGAACTCTGAGTATCACTCATGTATTATAAGGGATACTGTACCCCCTACTGTAAATGATAAGGATATTAGCAGTCACTGAGGGGTTCTGTGCCCATATAAAGGCACAAGGCTGCAGGCTGAGTTATACAGGGAACTCTGAGTATCACTCATGTATTATAAGGGATAATGTACCCCCTACTGTAAATGATAAGGATATTAGAAGTCACTGAGGGGTTCTGTGACCATAAAAAAGTTGAGGGCAATACATTATACTGTAGGGATTGTACGCAGCCATGGGGACCATTATCTATATAATGGTAGAAAAAATCATATATATTAGATACTGGCTGACTATTATTGCTTCTAATAAAACCCAATAGCTTATGGAATGAATTTAAATCCATAATGTTTGTATGACTGTGTAATGATGGGGCTGCATGCATTCCCAGCCCCCTGATTGGGTGCCCTGAGGGAAATCACTACAGATCACTTCTCAGTAGTAAGCGGCTTCTCACAATACACATATACATATAGGGACTGTGGGACACATGGGAACACTGAGACAATTCCATAACTAACTGCAGTGGCACTCATGGGAATGGGGAGACAATTCTAGATACTGTTTCCTATGGCAAATATGGGTATTTGAGACAATTCCATATTCTATTGGCTATGGGACACATGGATACACTGAGACTATTCCATATTCTATTGGCTATGGGACTCATGGATACACTGAGACTATTCCATATTCTATTGGCTATGGGACTCATGGATACACTGAGACAATTCCATATTCTATTGGCTATGGGACACATGGATACACTGAGACTATTCCATATTCTATTGGCTATGGGACACATGGATACACTGAGACTATTCCATATTCTATTGGCTATGGGACTCATGGATACACTGAGACAATTCCATATTCTATTGGCTATGGGACACATGGATACACTGAGACTATTCCATATTCTATTGGCTATGGGACACATGGATACACTGAGACTATTCCATATTCTATTGGCTATGGGACTCATGGATACACTGAGACAATTCCATATTCTATTGGCTATGGGACACATGGATACACTGAGACTATTCCATATTCTATTGGCTATGGGACTCATGGATACACTGAGACAATTCCATATTCTATTGGCTATGGGACTCATGGATACACTGAGACAATTCCATATTCTATTGGCTATGGGACACATGGATACACTGAGACTATTCCATATTCTATTGGCTATGGGACACATGGATACACTGAGACTATTCCATGTTTTATTGGCTATGGGACACATGGATACACTGAGACTATTCCATATTCTATTGGCTATGGGACACATGGATACACTGAGACAATTCTATATACTATGGACTGTGGGACACATTGGAATGTGAAATATGTCCATATACTAAGGGCTACGGGACTCATGAGAATGGTGAGACATTCCTATATACTATTTGCTATGGTACACAAGGGAGATTTGTGACAATTCCATATACTAAGGGTAATAGAACTTTTTGGGAAAGTGAGAGAGTCAGTTGGTTAGCAAGAGCAGCATCTTTGCTCCAACCAGGAGAGACGGCAGGGAGAAGGCTCCTAAATCGATTGTTCACCTTTGAGTTAACTTTTAGTAGGATGTAGAGAGTGATATTCAGAAACAATTTGCAGTTGGTCTTCATTTTTTACTATTTGTAGTTTTTTTTAGTTATTTCATTAATTCTTCAGCCGCTTTCCAGTTTGGAATTATAACAGCTATCTGGTTGCTTGGGTCTAATTTACCTTAGCAACCAGGAAGGGGTTTGAATGAGAGACTGGTATATGAATAGGGGTGGGGCTGAATAGAAAGATAAGTAATAAAAAGTAACAATAACAATAAAGCTGGAGCCTCACAGAGCAATAGGGTTTGGCTGCCGGGGTCAGTGACCCCCATTTGAAAACTGGAAAGAGGCAAAAGAAAAAGGCAAATAATTGCTGATATGATTCAATACTTTTCCTAGGAAACGTTATTATTATGTTTTATTGCTGATATGATTCAATACTTTTCCTAGGAAACGTTATTATTATGTTTTATTGCTGATATGATTCAATACTTTTCATAGGAACCCCCCCCCCCCGTTAACTGCCCCTTCCCCAGTGTAACCAATCCCAACTGGGCCAGCCTTTCCCCATAACTGAGCCCATTCCCTTTATCAGCTTAGTCGCTCTTCCCTGTACTTTCTCTATTTCATTACTGCCCCCCCTTATATATTTATATATAGTGACCCCCCCCTTAACTGCCCCCCCCAGTGTAACCAATCCCAACTGGGCCAGCCTTTCCCCATAACTGAGCCCATTCCCTTTATCAGCTTAGTCGCTCTTCCCTGTACTTTCTCTATTTCATTACTGCCCCCCCTTATATATTTATATATAGTGACCCCCCCCTTAACTGCCCCTTCCCCAGTGTAACCAATCCCAACTGGGCCAGCCTTTCCCCATAACTGAGCCCATTCCCTTTATCAGCTTAGTCGCTCTTCCTTGTACTTTCTCTATTTCATTACTGCCCCCCCCTTATATATTTATATATAGTGACCCCCCTTAACTGCCCCTTCCCCAGTGTAACCAATCCCAACTGGGCCAGCCTTTCCCCATAACTGAGCCCATTCCCTTTATCAGCTTAGTCGCTCTTCTCTGTACTTTCTCTATTTCATTACTGCCCCCCTTATATATTTATATATAGTGACCCCCCCGTAACTGCCCCCCCCCCAGTGTAACCAATCCCAACTGGGCCAGCCTTTCCCCATAACTGAGCCCATTCCCTTTATCAGCTTAGTCGCTCTTCTCTGTACTTTCTCTATTTCATTACTGCCCCCCCTTATATATTTATATATAGTGACCCCCCCGTAACTGCCCCTTCCCCAGTGTAACCAATCCCAACTGGGCCAGCCTTTCCCCATAACTGAGCCCATTCCCTTTATCAGCTTAGTCGCTCTTCCCTGTACTTTCTCTATTTCATTACTGCCCCCCCTTATATATTTATATATAGTGACCCCCCCTTAACTGCCCCTTCCCCAGTGTAACCAATCCCAACTGGGCCAGCCTTTCCCCATAACTGAGCCCATTCCCTTTATCAGCTTAGTCGCTCTTCCCTGTACTTTCTCTATTTCATTACTGCCCCCCCCTTATATATTTATATATAGTGACCCCCCCTTAACTGCCCCTCCCCCAGTGTAACCAATCCCAACTGGGCCAGCCTTTCCCCATAACTGAGCCCATTCCCTTTATCAGCTTAGTCGCTCTTCCCTGTACTTTCTCTATTTCATTACTGCCCCCCCTTATATATTTATATATAGTGACCCCCCCTTAACTGCCCCTTCCCCAGTGTAACCAATCCCAACTGGGCCAGCCTTTCCTCATAACTGAGACTTTCAGTCATTAATGAATAAAATGAAAGTGAATGAATGTGGCCCCAGTACAGAATCCTGAGGGACCCCACTAAGAAGTTTACCCCAAGTAGAGAATGTACCAGTGACATCCCCCTCTGTACCAATCCATATTACTATTAAACTATTAAATTTCACTATTAAAGCCTTTACAGTTTATGTAATGTGACACTTGCCGGATGGTGGGATTGTCGTCAATATCCCCCCCCCCACTGTAAGTTATAGGGATTGTAACCATGTCTGGTAGATTCACTGGGATCTGTCAGGGGTTATTTCTCACCACAATATTGCAACACACACAATATTGCAACACACACAGTATTGCTACACTTCTGCAGAAAATCTTCCTTATTCAGATGTATTGGGTCATTTGCTGACTCAAACAATGCAGGTCAGATCAGGCTCAGGATTCAATAGCTGCACTTATACCTGCAATCCCTATATATACAGCTCTATACACCCCCCTGGCAGAATTTGTACTATAGATACATGAGTGATCCTGCACAACCCCATTCTTTTATTTCAGTAAGTTGGTCCCGTGACGCTCGTGATGATCATCACAGAATCTTATGTGCCCTTTACTAATCATAATGATCACTGAAAACACACAGATTAAAGGTTTTTATATCATGGAATGTTTGATCGCTGATAATATCCACTACTGGTGGATGGCAATGAAGGGTAAGTATGTCCCCATTAGAACTGCTTTCAGCTAACCTATTGTTTCTCCTACTCCCATGTAACTGGAGGAGTCCCAAGCCGGACTTGGATTTCTTACTATTAAGGGCTATTCTGATACCTACTGGGAGCCGCTATCTTGCTCCCTTCCCATTGTTCTGCTGATCGGCTGCTGGGGGTGAGGGGGGGGATATCACTCCAACTTGCAGCGCAGCAGTAAAGTGTGCCTGAGTCTGAGCTTTCAGAAGGAGCCAGCGCTACACATTAGAACTGCTTTCAGCTAACCTATTGTTTCTCCTACTCCCATGTAACTGGAGGAGTCCCAAGCCGGACTTGGATTTCTTACTATTGAGTGCTATTCTGATACCTACTGGGAGCTGCTATCTTGCTCCCTTCCCATTGTTCTGCTGATCGGCTGCTGGGGGTGAGGGGGGGGGTATCACTCCAACTTGCAGCGCAGCAGTAAAGTGTGCCTGAGTCTGAGCTTTCAGCCAGCGCTACACAGAACTGCTTTCAGCTAACCTATTGTTTCTCCTACTCCCATGTAACTGGAGGAGTCCCAAGCCGGACTTGGATTTCTTACTATTAAGGGCGATTCTGATACCTACTGGGAGCAAGCTCTATTAACTGATGTGTTTGTAACAAACATGGACAGACTCGCTTGAAGTGCGCCCTCAGGAAAGATCTACTGGTAAATCCAGCAGCAGAAAGCAGTGATTCTTATCTATTCTGCAATGTAAATAATACTAACTTTTCTTTATTGCCCAAATCTTTCATACCCTTTATCAGGGCAACAAAACATAGGGGCCCAAGGCAAATGTGACTCTCGAAACTGCAAGAACTGCTTTCCCCTCCCACGAGTCAACTCCCCTTTTAATGGGGGACAGCATTTTGCACTCTACCTCATATCTGTAACCCCTATTAGTCAAAACCCAGGCTAGTGTAAGTTTTAGAGCATGGGGTACATGCGACTCTTTTAGACAGGATGGGCCTTCGCTAGATGGAAGAGACCTGCAGAGCTGGGGTGTACAAGAGAAGAGATGTATCTAGTTCGCCCCTTTTTTTATGCCTTATTGGTTATTTGGGTTGACCACACCTCTTGCAAACTCATATTGTGTTTAGCAGGAGGGTGTGGCTTCCTCTGTGTTTTAGGAACAGGTCACTGAGCCTGGGATCAGAACAAGGCCCCAGTAAAGCCATTATTGCCCTAAAGTCACCATCTGCTCTAGAGAAGTCGGGGACAGGGACCCCCCGAAACAGTTAGATGGTTACTCTTGTAAGAGCACTCTCTAGGAGAATGAGATAGAGAGGGAAGGAAGCAAGAGCAGTTTTGGCTCCCCCAAGGAAAGTAGCTGGAAGTACCTTCCATACAGGCACTGTTGCCTCAGCATGCGGCGACGGTTAAGACATAGGAGACAGGCAGTATCTTAACCCTCTTCCACAGTTGGCTGTAGGACTTAAAGCTAGGGGTTATCAACCTGAGGACTGTGGTAACTATCCTGACTGCTTTCAAAGGGGTGCCAAGCTGTCCAGGTGCATTTACCCTGCCCAGACTGTAAAGGAGGTGGGATAAACCGGTGTGCATCCTCCCTTGTTGTCCTCAGAGTACTACTATCATATACCATCTGTATCTGCATTGTGAGTATTGAAATTAACCCTGCCTCTTTCTCATCTATTCTATTGGTGAACTGCAAGAACCTTTCTGGCGTCCATCTTTACTGCACACAGCTACAGTGAGTTGTAGTTAAACTACACCCCAGCTCTGCAGGTCTCTTCCATCTAGCGAAGGCCCATCCTGTCTAAAAGAGTCGCATGTACCCCATGCTCTAAAACTTACACTAGCCTGGGTTTTGACTAATAGGGGTTACAGATATGAGGTAGAGTGCAAAATGCTGTCCCCCATTAAAAGGGGAGTTGACTCGTGGGAGGGGAAAGCAGTTCTTGCAGTTTCGAGAGTCACATTTGCCTTGGGCCCCTATGTTTTGTTGCCCTGATAAAGGGTATGAAAGATTTGGGCAATAAAGAAAAGTTAGTATTATTTACATTGCAGAATAGATAAGAATCACTGCTTTCTGCTGCTGGATTTACCAGTAGATCTTTCCTGAGGGCGCACTTCAAGCGAGTCTGTCCATGTTTGTTACAAACACATCAGTTAATAGAGCTTGCTCCCAGTAGGTATCAGAATCGCCCTTAATAGTAAGAAATCCAAGTCCGGCTTGGGACTCCTCCAGTTACATGGGAGTAGGAGAAACAATAGGTTAGCTGAAAGCAGTTCTGTGTA
>NC_030678.2:174155354-174206809 GCF_000004195.4 Xenopus tropicalis | reverse complement strand
GTTTTGCCCTTGCATTTGTATAAAAACTGACGTTTTTTTCCTTTTTAGCCTGGAAAGTTTGCCCATATGGAGACGGTCGTTTCGTAAGTAGAAAACACACGATATAACTATTTGTGAGTAAATGGCTGCTGGATCAGGGTCTGTGTGTATAGGGTACTTAGAGCTCAGGGGGGGTTGCAGGCATTGCATCTGGTAGCTACTGATGGGCTTATTATTAGTTTATCATCTAGTAAATAGATTAATAAGGCGTGGCCATGTTGCCCAGCAACGCTGATCTTTCTCCCGATACCCCCCACCTACGGGTGGGCAATATGGGAGAATCCAGGCTAATTCAATTGTTTGGCCCTGGGACAACGATCGAATTAGTAACAACGGGTTTAGGCGCAGTCGGTCCGGGGCCCATCAACGAGCCGATGCAGTCTCTGATCCAACTGAAATTATTTAAACCTGCCCAAATCGAGATTTGCCGATTTAAGGCCAGAATAGTGGAGGCTGCGAGGCAAGCACCCGGCATCCCGCCGCGATATTATAAAAATCATTTGTATGCATTGTCCTTTGCGGTTGTGTTAGTCTGTATGTTACACATCTATTCCAAGGTTTCAACACTATAATGTCCTTACTTGTTGTTTTTTTTTAGGTGGCAAAGGACGAATCCATAACTTTTCTCCCAACTGGGACTAGTTATTAGGATTCGTAGGTAAGTAGTTAGGTAATGTAATTAGGTTAGGTTTAAAAAAAAAAAACACCAAAAAAAAAAACACCAAAAAAAAAAAACCAAAAAAAAAAAAAACACCAAAAAAAAAAAAAAAAATTTCAGAGGCTCAGTGGAGTCCCTGCTGCAGTGGGTTGGTTGTGGGTTGAGTGCATCAGGGGCCCGCTAACGGCCCACACAAAAAAACAAAACCCATTTTTTCATATTTTTATAAAACACTATATTTCATTTTTTCTTTCTTTTTTTTAGTATTAGGATTCTAAGGTAAATAGGTCAATTAGATTAGGAATTTTTAAAAATAAAGGTTAGTTCAGGAAATAAAAAGAAACAAAAAACAAAAAAAAATTAAACAAAAAAACAAAAGAAAACATTTTTCATTTTTTATAACTACTAATTTCATATTTTTCTTTCTTTTTTAGCTTTGAAAAGCATGAAATCGCATAACTTTTTTCTTCCAACGGGGACAAGTTATTAGGATTCTAAGGTATAATAGGTCAAGTATTGCATTAGAAGTTAAAAAAAAAATAAAGGTTAGTTCAGGAAATAAAAAAAAGAAAAAAGAAAAGAAGAAAAAATTAAACAAAAAAACAAAAGAAAACATTTTTTTTCACAGGCTTCAGCGGAGTCCCTGCTGGCAAGTGGGTTGGTTGTGGCGTGTGTGCAGCAGGGGGGCCCCGCTGACAGGCCCCAACAAAAAAAAAAATCAAGAAAAACAACAAAAGAACAAAAAACAACAAAATAACAACATTTTTTAGTTTATTTATAACACAAATTTCTTTTTTTGAGTTTCTTTTTAGGTTGTTAAGGATGAATCCTATGACTTTCTCCGCAACTGGGGACAAGTTATTATAGGGGTATTGTTAGGGTAAATAGGTCAATGTTATTTGAGGAAATAAACAAAAAAACAAAACAAAAAAAACAGACAAACAAATTAAAAAAAAAACAACAAAAATTTTTGGGTGAGGGTGGGTGGTGAGGCTCAGCGGGGGCAGTGGGTGGGAGTGGGAGGCTCAGCGGGGCAGTTGGTGGGTGTGGGAGGCTCAGCGGAGGCAGTGGCGTGGTGTGCGGGAGCGTTTGTCCAGCGGGAGCTGGGGTGATGGGAGTCAGAGGGCAGGTTGGCGGGTGCGGAGGCTCAGCGGGGGCAGTGGGTGGGAGTGGGAGGGCTCAGCGGGGGCAGTGGTGGAGTGGGAGGCCATCTGGGGGGCAGTGGGTGGAGTGGGGAGGCTCAGGGGGGGCAGTTGGATGGGCGGGGAGGCTCAGCGGGGGCAGTGTGGAGTGGTGTGCGGGGCAGGCTCAGCGGGGCGTGGAGTGTGGTGCGGGAGGCTCAGCGGGGGCAGTGGGTGGGGCGCTCAGCGGGGGCAGTGCATGGTGGGAGTGGGAGGCTCAGCGGGGGCAGTGGGTGGCGGTAGTGAGGCTAGGGGGGCAGTGGGAGGGTCAGGAGGCTGACAGGCCCAATATAAAACAACAAATGAATAAAACAACAAATAACAAATATCCCTGTGTGGTGTGAGTCTGTAAGGCTGAATCCCATCTCACAAACAGCAATAGTCATTGTTTACTCCCGGATATACTCCAGTATAACAAAACACTTTTTCACCAAATCTCCGCAAAACTCCCCCTCGTGCTTATACTCTAGTCCCTCCAGAGCCCCTCTAGTTACCATTCCCGCTCCTGCTGCCCCCGCCCCCCCCCCCCGGACCCTCAGCAGTACTGCGGCTCTTAGTGCGCTCTTCTGCGTGCCGCACTAGCTCCTCCCTCGCGCAGGTCCACAAGTGGTGGGGTATGGGTAGGCAGAATACAACTCAAAGGGGGAGGCAAGGCTAAAATGTCGGGGGTGGGGGGCGAGTAATAGAGAGAAAAACCAAATGTAATTAAATAAGGTGCAATTGATTTCAGCAGAGACAGTTTACAAGAATGGAAAAGGGGTCATTTTTATTTAAATATAAGAAAACACTGTGAGTTGATTCAGCGCTGTGGGGGTTCTGGACGTTTGGAATTGTTCAGAAAATGCCCCGTGCCCCACTGAGCCCTGATACGGAGCTGTCACAGTGCGTAATGCCACAATATGAAGCCACAATAGTGCCTCAAAACTGAACTGGGGGCTCTGCCCGTCATGGCGGCCCTCTGTTGCACTTGTGCTTCAGCTGTAGTTTTGTAAAATGGCTTTTTCTCTTGGGGGGTGGCACTATGAAGGTGGGCGGGGCCTGGACATTTTTTGCAGCGTTACATGTCGCGTCAGATGTTTTTGTCCCTCTTTCTACTTTTCATGTTGGGAGGTTTGATTCATACGGGAACGGGCTGGGGCACTAAATATGCCCAGGAACAAACATTCCCATTGGCCCAGGCCTCGGCGCCAACTTGCTGAGATGCGATTCAAACAGCGCAACATGGACTGTGGGGCCGACTCCCTGTCCTGCCCCAGTAAGGGCCTGTCCGAGTGTGCTGGGTATTAGGAATGCCAGGGGGGCTTTAAGTTGCCACAGACAGTCACTATTTATTGCTTTGGTGCTCGCGCTGGAGAAGGGGCAGCTGTTTTGTTGACTGATCTTTGCCGATCTGGCACGGGGCGGGGGTACAGATCATGGGGGGGGGCTTGTAAGGTGCCACAGAACAGTCACTATTTTATTGGGTTGGTGTTTGTGCCTCTGGGATACTGGGAATGCAGGGCTGTAAGGTGCCACAGACAGTCACTATTATTGGTGGGGGGCTGTTTGTGCCTCTGGGTAACTGGAATGCCAGGGGAGCTATGTAAGGTGCCACAAGACAGGTCAACTATTTATTGGGCGGGGGGGTTTGTTTGTGCCTCTGGGTACGTGGGAATGCCAGGGGGGCTGTAAGGTGCCACAGACAGTCACTATTTTTTGGGTCTGGGGGGCTGTTTGTGCCTCTGGGTAACATTACATAGTAACATAATAAGTTGGGTTGAAAAAAAAAGTCATAAGTCTTTCACCATAATGCCATATTATAAACCTCCTAACTACTTAGTTGATCAGAGGAAGGCATAGAAAACCCATCTACTCCTAATTTATGCTCGCAGAGGGCGAAAAAATTCCTTCCTGACTCCAAGATGGCAATCGGCCGTCCCTGGGGCAACTTGTACTAAGAGCTATCTCCCTACCCCTGTATTCCCTCACTTGCTAAGAGCCATCCACCCTCTTAAGTTATTATAAGTATCAGCCAGCACGACTGTCGATTCGGGGAGGGATTCCAAACCTCACAGCTCTCACTGTAAAAAAATCCTTTCCGAATGTTTAAATGGAACTCTCCTTCTTCCTAAACGGAGTGGGTGCCCTCGTGCCCGTTAGAAGGCCCTACTGGTAAATAAAACATTAGAAAGGTATTATATGATCCCTTTTATATTTATACATAGTTATCATGTCACCTCTTAAGCGCCTCTTCCCAGGTAAACAGACCCCAACTTGGCCAGTCTTTTTTCATAACTGAGAACTGGGTACGGAAGTGCCGGACGGGGGGGGGGGCTGTAAGGTGCCACAAGACAGTCTACTATTTTTTGGGCTGGGGGGGGCTGTTTGTGCCTCTGGGTACTGGGAATGCCAGGGGGCTGTAAGGTGCCTACAGACAGTCACTATTTTATTTGGGCTGGGGGGCTGTTTGTGCTCTGGGTACTGGGAATGCCAGGGGGGCTGTAAGGGTGCACAGACAGTCACTATTATTGGGCTGAGGGGGGGCTGCTTTTGTGCCTCTGGGTACTGGGAATGCCAGGGGCGGTGTAAGGTGCCACAGACAGTCACTATTTTATTGGGCTGGGGGGCTGTTTGTGCCTCTGGGTACTGGGAATGCCGGGGGTGGCTGTATAGGTGCCAACAGACAGTCCTATTTATTGGGCTGGGGGGGGCGGCTTTTGTGCCTCTGGGTACTGGATGCACAGGGGGGCTGTTAAGGTGCCACAGACAGTCACTATTTATTGGGCTGGGGGCTGTTTGTGCTACTGGGTCACTGGGAATGCCAGGGGGTGTAACGCGTGCCACAGACAGTCACTATTTATTGGGCTGGGGGGGGGCTTGTTTGTGCCTCTGGGTACTGGGAATGCCAGGGGGGCTGGTAAGGTGCCACAGACATCACTATTTATTGGGCTGGGGGGGCTGTTTGTGCCTCTGGGTATGGAATGCCAGGGTGGCTGTAAGGTGCCACAGACAGTCACTATTTATTGGGCTGGGGGGGGCTGTTTGTTGCCTCTGGATACTGGGAATGCCAGGGGGCTGTAAGGTGCCACAGACAGTCACTATTATTTGGGCTGGGGGGGCCTTGTTTGTTGCCTCTGGGTACTGCGGAATGCAGGGGGGCTGTAAGGTGCCACAGACAGTCACTATTTATTGGGCTGGGGGTGGGCTGTTGTGCCTCTGGGTACTGGAATGCCAGGGGGCTGTAAGGTGCCCACCAGACAGTCACTATTTTATTGGGCTGGTGGGGGCTGTTTGTGCCTTCTGGGTACTAGGAATGCCAGGGGGCTGTAAGGTGCCACAGACAGTCACTATTTATTGGGCTGGGGGGGGCTGTTTTGTGTGCTCTGGGTACTGGGAATGCCAGCGGGAGGGGCTGTAAGGTGCCACAGACAGTCACTAATTTATTGGGACTGGGGGGCTGTTTGTGCTCTAGGTACTGGAGATGCCAGGATGGGGCTGTAAGGCTGCAACAGACAGTCACTTATTATTGGGCTGGGGGGGGGGGCTGTTTGTGCCTCTGGTACTGGGAATGGCCAGGGGGGCTGTAAGGTGCCACAGACAGTCACTATTTATTGGGCTTGGTGGGGGCTGTTTTTTTTCCTCTGGGTACTGGGAATGCCAGGGTGGCTGTAAGGTGCCACAGACAGTCACTATTATTGGGCTGGGGGGGGCTGTTTGTGCCTCGGGTACTGGGATATGCCAGGGGGGCTGTAAGGGTGCCACAGAACAGTCAACTATTTATTGGGCTGGGGGGGTGCTGTTTGTGCCTCTGGGTACTGGAATGCCAGGGGGGGGGCTGTAAGGTGCCACAGACAGTCACTTTTATTGGGCTGGGGGGGCTGTTTGTGCCTCTGGGTACTGGGAATGCCAGGGGGGGCTTGTAAGGTGCCACAGACAGTCACTATTTATTGGCTGGGGGGGCTGTTTGTGCTCTGGGTACTGGGAATGCCAGGGGGGCTGTAAGGTGCCCAGACAGTCACTATTTATTGGGCTGGGGGGGCTGTTTGTGCCTCTGGGTACTGAAATGCAAGGGGGGGGGGCTGTAAGGTGCCACAGACAGTCACATTTATATTGGGACTGGGGGGGCTGTTTGTGCTCTGGGCTACTGGGAATGCCAGGGGGGCTGTAAGGTGCCACAGACAGTCACTAATTTATTGGGCTGGGGGGCTGTTGTGCTCTGCGGTACTGGGAATGCAAGGGGGGGGCTGTAAGGTGCCACAGAACAGTCACTATTTATTGGGCTGGGGGCTGTTTGTGCCTCTGGGGTACTGGGCAATGCCAGGGGGGGGGGCTGTAAGGTGCCACAGACAGTCACTATTTATTGGGCTGGGGGGGCTGTTTGTGCTCTGGGTATGGGAATGCCAGGGGGGGGGCTGTAAGTGCCACAGACAGTCACTATTTTTATTGGGCTGGGGGGGCTGTTTGTGCCTCTGGGTACTGGGAATGCCAGGGGGCTGTAAGGTGCCACAGACAGTCACTAATTTATTGGGCTGGGGGGGGGCTGTTTGTGCCTCTGGGTACTGGAATGCCAGGGAGGGCTGTAAAGTGCCACAGACAGTCACTATTTATTGGGCTGGGGGGGGCTGTTTGTGCCTCTGGGTACTGGAATGCCAGGGGGGCTGTAAGGTGCCACAGACAGTCACTATTTATTGGGCTGGGGGGCTGTTTGTGCCTCTGGGTATGGGAATGCCGCGGGGGTGTATAGGTGCCACAGACAGTCACTATTTATTGGGCTGGGGGGGCTGTTTGTGCCTCTGGGTATGGGAATGCCAGGGGGGGCCGTGTAAGGTGCCACAGACAGTCACTATTTATTGGGACTGGGGGGGCTGTTTGTGCCTCTGGTACTGGGAATGACCAGGGGGGCTGTAACGGTGCCACAGGACAGTCACTAATTTAATGGGCTGGGGGGGCTGTTTGTGCCTCTGGGTACTGGGAATGCCAGGGGGGGCTGTAAGGTGCCACAGACAGTCACTATTTATTGGGCCTGGGGGGCTGTTTGTGCCTTTGGGTACTGCGGATTGCAGGCGGGGCTGTAAGGTGCCACAGACAGTCACTATGTTATTGGGCTGGGGGGCTGTTTGTGCCCTTGGGTACATGGAAAGCCAGGGGGGGGGCTGTAAGGGCCCAGACGTTATATTTTTGGGCTGGGGGGCTGTTTGTGCCTCTGGGTACTGGGTATGCCAGGGGGGCTGTAAGGTGCCACAGACAGTCACTATTTATTGGGCTGGGGGGCTGAGTGTGCTCTGGGGTACGGGAATGCCAGGGGGCTATAAGGTGCCACAGACAGTCACTATTTATTGGCTGGGGGGGCTGTGTTGCTCCCTGGGTACTGGAATGCCAGGGGGCTATAAGGTGCCACAGACAGTCACATATTTATTGGGCTGGGGGGGCTGTTTGTGCCTCTGGGTACTGGAATGCCAGGGGGCTGTAAGTGGCCACAGACAGTCACTATTTATTGGAGCTGGGGGGGCTGTTTGTGCTCTGGGGTACTGGGATGCCAGGGGGGCTGTAAGGTGCCACAGACAGTCACTATTTATGGGCTGGGGGGGCTGTTTGTGCCTCTGGGTACTGGGAATGCCAGGGGGCTATAAGGTGCCACAGACAGTCACTATTTATTGGGCTGGGGGGGCTGTTTGTGCCTCTGGGTACTGGGAATGCCAGGGGGCTATAAGGTCACAGACAGTCACTATTTATTGGGCTGGGGGGGCTGTTTGTGCCTCTGGATATGCGGTTGCCAGGGGGCTGTAAAGGTGCCACAGACAGTCACTATTTATTGGGCTGGGTGGGCTGTTTGTGGCCTCTGGGTACTGGGAATGCAGGGGGTATAAGGTGCCACGAACAGTCACTATTTTATGGCGGGGGGGTGCTGTTTGTGCCTCGGGTACTGGAATGCCAGGGGGGCTGTAAGGTGCCACAGACAGTCACTATTTATTGGGCTGGGGGGGCTGTTTTGTGCCCTGCTGGTACTGGGAATGCCAGGGGGGCTGTAAGGTGCCACAGACAGTCACTTATTTATTGGGCTGGGGGGGCTGTTTGTGTCTCGGGTACTGGGAATGCCAGGGGGGCTGTAAGGTGCCACAGACTGTACACTTTTATTGGGCTGGGGGGGGGCTGTTGTAGCCTCCGGGACTGGGAATGCCGGGGGGGCTGTAAGGTGCCTACAGACAGTCACTATATGGGCTGGGGGGGTGGGGGGGCTGTTGCTGCCTCGGGTACATGGAATGCGCGAGGGGGCCTGTAAGGATGCACAGACAGTCCACGTTATTTATTGGCGCTGGGGGGCTGTGTGCCTCTGGGTACTGGAATGCCAGGGGGGGCTGTAAGGTGCCAATGACAGTCACTATTTATTGGGCTGTGGGGGGGGCTGTTTGTGCTCTGGGTACTGGGATGCCAGGGGGGGCTGTAAGGTGCCACAGACAGTCACTATTTATTGGGCTGGGGGGGGTCTGTTTGCCTCTTGGGTACGGGAATGCCAGGGGGGGGGGCTTGTAAGGTGCCACAGACAGTACTAATATTATTGGCTGGGGGGCTGTTTGTGCCTCTGGTGTATGGGAATGCCAGGGGGGCTGTAAGGTGCCCAGACAGGTTCACTATTTTTGGGCTGGGGGGGCTGTTTTTGCACGAGTACTGGGATGCCAGGGGGGCCTGTGAAGGTGCCACAGCAGTCACTATTTATTGGGCTGGGGGGGCTGTTTGTGCCTCTGGGACTGGGAATGCCAGGGGGTGCGTAAGGATGCCAAGACAGTGCACTATTTAATGAGGCTGGGGGGGCTGTTTGTGCCTCTGGGTACTGGGAATGCCAGGGGGCTGTAAGGTACAACAGACAGTCACTATTTATTGGGCTGGGGGGCTGTTGTGGCCTCTGGGTACTGGGGAATGCCAGGGGGGCTGTAAGGTGCCACAGACAGTCACTATTTATTGGGCTGGGGGGGCTGTTGTTGCCCTGGGTACTAGGAATGCCAGGGGGCTGTAAGTGTGCCACAGACAGTACCTATTTATTGGGCTGGGGGGCTGTTCTGTGACTCTGAGTACAGGGATTGCCAGGGCTGGGGGGAAGCCTTGTTCTGTGTTCTTTGGGCGGGCCACCAGTACTCAGGCTACAACTGGGCCCGTATTCACTGCGTCGGGGCTGTAAGGTGCCACAGACAGTCACTATTATTTGGTGGGGGGGCGTTTTGCCACTGGGTACTGGAATGCCAGGGGGGCTGTAAGGTGCCACAGACAGTCACTATTTATTGGGCTGGGGGGGCTGCTTTGTGCCTCTGGGTACTGGGAATGCCAGGGGGGCTGTAGGTGCACAGACAGTCACTATTATTCGGCTGGGGGGCTGTTTTGTGCCTCTTGGGTACTGGGAATGCCAGGGGGGCTGTAAGGTGCCACAGACAGTCACTATTTATTTGGCTGGGGGGCTGTTTTGTGCCACTTGGGGTACTGGGAATGCCAGGGGCTGTAGGTGCCACAGCGACAGTCACTATTTATTGGTGGGGGGGCTGTTTGTGCCTCTGGGTACTGGGATGCCAGGGGGCTGTAGTGCACAGACAGTCCGTATTATTGGGCTGGGGGGCTGTTTGTGCCTCTGGGTACTGGGAATGCCAGGGGGCTGTAAGGTGCCCACGAGACAGTCACTATTTATTGGCTGGGGGGGCTGTTTGTGCCTCTGGGTACTGGAATGCCGGGGGGCTGTAAGGTGCCACAGACAGTCACTATTTATTGGGCTTGGGGGGGCTGTTGTGCCTCTGGTACTGGAATGCCAGGGGGCTGTAAGGTGCCACAGAACTAGTCACTATATGTATCTGGGCTGGGGGGCTGTTTTGTGCCTCTGCGGGTACTGGGATGCCAGGGGGGCTGTAAGGTGCCACAGACAGTCACTATTTTATTGGGCTGGGGGGCTGGTTTGTGCTCTGGGTATGGGAAATGCCAGGGGGGGCTGTTAAGGTGCCACAGACAGTCACTATTTATTTGGGCTGGGGGCGCTGTGTTTGTGCCTCTGGGTACTGCGGAATGCCAGGGGGGCTGTAAGTGCCACAGACAGTCACTTTTATTGGGCTGGGGGGGCTTGTTTGTGCTCTGGGTACTGGGAATGCCGGGGGGGCTGTAAGGTGCCACAGACATCACTATTTATTGGGCTGGGGGGGCTGTTTGTGCCTCTGGTACTGGGAATGCAGGGGGCTGTAAGGTGCCACAGACAGTCACTATTTATTGGGCTGGGGGGGTGTTTTGCCTCTGGTACTGGGGAATGCCGGGGGGCCTGTAGGTGCCACAGACAGTCACATTTATTGGGCTGGGGGCTGTTTGTGCCTCTGGGTACTGGGAAATGCCGGGGGGCTGTAAGGTGCCACAGACAGTCACTATTTATTGGCTGCGGGGGGCTGTTTGTGCCTCTGGGTACTGGGAATGCCAGCGGGGGGGGGGCTGTAAGGTGCCACAGACAGTCACTATTTATTGGGCTGGGGGGGCTGTTTGTGCCTCTGGGTACTGGGAATGCCAGAGGGGGGGCTGTTAAGGGCGCACAGACAAGCTCACTATTTATTGCTGCTGGGGGGCTGTTTTGTGCCTCTGGGTACTGGAATCCAGGGGCGGTAAGTGCACAGACAGTCACTATTTATTGGGCTGGGGGGGGGGCTTGTTTTGCCTCACCGGGAATGGATGCCAGGGGGCTGTTAAGGTGCCCAGACAGTCACTATTTATTGGGCTGGGGGCTGTTTGTGCCTCCTGGTACTGGGAATGCCCAGGGGGTGTAAGCGTGCCACAGGACAGTCCTATTTATTGGGCTGGGGGCTGTTGTGCCTCTTGGTACTGGGAATGCAGGGGGGGGCTGTAAGGTGCAAGACAGTCACTATTTATTGGGCTGGGGGGCTGTTTGTGCTCTGGGTATGGAATGCCAAGAGGGGCTTGTAAGTGCCACAGACAGTCACTATTATATTGGGCTGGGGGGGCTGTTTGTGCCTCTGGGTACTGGGAATGCCAGGGGGGCTGTAAGGTGCCACAACAGTCACTATTTATTGGGCTGGGGGGGCCTGTTGTGCCTCTGGTACTGGGAATGCCAGGGGGCTGTTAAGGTGCCCAGACGTCACTTTTTATTGGCTGGGGGGGCTGTTTTGTGCTCTGGGTACTGGAATGCAAGGGGGGGGGCATGTAAGGTGCCACAGACAGTCTTATTTATTGGGCTGGGGGCGGCTGTTTGTGCCTCTGGGTACTGGGAATGCCAGGGGGGCTGTAAGGTGCCACAGACAGGTCCTATTTTTGGGCTGGGGGGGCTGTTTGTGCCTCTGGGGACTGGAATTGCCAGCGGGGCTGTAGTGCCCAGACAGTCATAATTATTGGGCTGGGGGGTGCTGTTGTGCCTCTGGGTACTGGGAATGCCAGGGGGCTGTAAGGTGCCACAGACAGTCATATTTATTGGGCTGGGGGGGGCTGTTTGTGCCTCTGGGTACTGGAATGCCAGGGGGCTGTAAGGTGCCACAGACAGTCACTATTTATTGGGCTGGGGGGGCTGTTTTGCCCTGGTACTGGGAATGCAAGGGGGCGGGCTGTAAGTGCACAACAGCTCATATTATTGGGCTGGGGGGCTGTTTGTGCCTCTGGGTACTGGAATGCAAGGGGGGCTGTAAGGTGCACAGACAGTCACTATTTATTGGGCTGGGGGGCTGTTTGTGCCTCTGGGTACTGGGAATGCAGGGGGCTGTAAGGTCCACAGACAGTCACTATTTATTGGGCTGGGGGGGCTGTTTGTGCTCTGTGGTACTGGGAATGCAGGGGGGCTGTAAGGTTGCCACAGACAGTCACTATTATTGGGCTGGGGCGGCTGTTTGTGCCTCTGGGTACTGGATGCCAGGGGGGCTGTAAGGTGCACAGACAGTCACTATTTATTGGGCTGGGGGGGCTGTTTGTGCCTCTGGGTACTGGGAATGCCAGGGGGGCTGTAAGGTGCCACAGACAGTCACTATTTATTTGGGCTGGGGCTGTTTGTGCCTCTGGGTTACTGGGGAATGCCAGGGGGGCTGTAAGGTGCCACAGACAGTCACATTTATTGGGCGTGGGGGGGGCTGTTTGTGCCTCTGGGTACTGGGAATGCCAGGGGGGCTGTAAGGTGCCACAGACAGTCACTATTTATTGGGTGGGGGGCTGTTTGTGCCTCTGGGTTACTGGGAATGCCAGGGGCATGTAAGTGCCACAGACAGTCACTATTTATTGGGCTGGCGGGGGGGCTGTTTGTGCTCTGGGTACTGGGAATGCCGAGGGTGCTGTAATGGTGCCACAGAACAGTCACTATTATTGGGCTGTGGGGGGGCTGTTTGTGCCTCTGGATACTGGGAATGCCAGGGGGCTGTAAGGTGCCACGACAGTCAACTATTTTTATTGGGCTGGGGGGGCTGTTGGTGCCTCTGGGTACTGGGAATGCCAGGGGGGCTGTAAGGTGCCACAGACAGTCACTATTTATTGGGCTGGGGGCTGTTTGTGCCTTGGCGTACTGGGAATGCCAGGGGGCTGTAAGGTGCACAGACAGTCACTATTTTATTGGGCTGGGGGGCTGTTTGTGCCTCTGTGGTACTGGAATGCCAGGGGGGCTGTAAGTGTGCCACAGACAGTCACGTATTTATTTGGGCTGGGGGGCTGTTTGTGCCTCTGGGTACTGGGAATGCCAGGGAGGGGGCTGTAGGTGTGCACAGACATCACTATTATTGGGCTGGGGGGCTGTTTGTGCCTCTGGGTACTGGGAATGCAGGGGGGCTGTAAGGTGCCACAGACAGTCACTATTTATTGGCGCTGTGGGGGGGGGCTGTTTGTGCCTCTGGGTATGGGAATCCAGGGGGCTGTAAGGTGCCACAGACAGTCACTATTTATTGGCTGGGTAAGGGTGTTTTTTGCTCTGGGTTACTGGGAATGCCATGGGTGCTGTAAGGTGCACAGACAGTCACTATTTATTGGCTGGGGGGGCTGTTTGTGCCTCTGGGTACTGGGGAATGCCATTGCGGGGGCTGTAAGGTGCCACAGACAGTCACTATTTATTTGGGCTGGGGGGTGCTGTTTGTGCCTCTGGTACTGGGAATGCCAGGGGGCTGTAAGGTGCCACAGACAGTCACTATTTATTGGGCTGGGGGGCTGTTTGTGCCTCTGGGTACTGGGAAATGCCAGGGGGGCTGTAAGGTGCCACAGACAGTCACTATTTATTGGGCTGGGGGGCTGTTTGTGCCTCTGGGTACTGGAATGCCAGGGGGGGGCGTTGTAAGGTGCCACAGACAGTCACTATTTATTGGGCTGGGGGCTGTTTGTGCTTCTGGGTACTGGAAGCCAGGGGGCTGTAAGGTGCCACAGACAGTCACTATTTATTGGGCTGGGGGGGCTGTTTGTGCCTCTGGGTACTGGGAATGCAAGGGGGGGGGCTGTAAGGTGCACAGACAGTCACTATTTATTGGGCTGGGGGCTGTTTGGCCTCTGGGTACTGGGGAATGCCAGGGGGGCTGTAAGGTGCCACAGACAGTCACTATTTATTGGCTTGGGGGCTGTTTTGTGCACTCTGGGTACTGGGAATGCAAGGGGGTGAGGTGTAGTGCCACTAGACACTCAGTAGTTATTTATTGGGCTGGGCGCTGTTGTTGCCTCTGGGTACTGGGAATGCCAGGCGGGGGGGGGGCTTTAAGGTGCCACAAGACATTCACATTTATTGGGCTGGGGGCTGTTTGTGCCTCTGCGATGGAATGCCAGGGGGGGCTGTAAGGTGCCACAGACAGTCACTATTTATTGGGCTGGGTGCGGCTGGTTTTGTGCCTTGGGGTACTGGGAATGCCAGTGGGGCTTGTAAGTGCCACAGACAGTCCACTATTTATTGGGCTGGGGGGGGGCTGTTTGTGCCTCTGAGGTACTGGAAATGCCAGGGGGCTGTAAGTGCCACAGACGTCACATATTTATTGGGTGGGGGGGCTGTTTTGCCTTCTGGGGGTTAACTGCGGAATGGGCCAAGGATCGGAGGCGTAAGTTGCACAGACAGTCACTAATTATATTGGGCTGGGGGGGGCTGTTTGCCTCTGGTACAGGAATGCCGCGGGCTGGCTGTAAGTGCCACAGACAGTCACTCATTTATTGGGCTGGGGGGGCTGTTTGTGCCCTCTGGGTAACTGGGAATGCCAGGGGGGGCTGTCAAGTTCACAGACAGTCAACTATTTATCTGGGCGGGGGGGCGTCTGTGGCCTCTGGGTACTGGAAGCCAGGGCGGCTGTAAGGTGCCACAGACAGTCACTATTATTGGGCTGCGAGGGCTGTTTTTGGCCTCTGTGGGTACTGGGAATGCCATGGGCTGTATATTTAGGGGCCAGGAACCAGTATGTACAGCACAACTATGGGGCGGAGCCTTCATAAAAGCCTAACAGTGATGGCGGCAGATTCCTGGCGGGTCGCGGCAGTTGCGGCCTAAATGGGCAGATCATAACAAACCGATGATGTCACTAAGAGCAATTAGAACCACAGTTTATGGCCTCACAAAGAACGATAATTTAGAAACAACTGGGGATATCACAATACCTGAATAATTCGCTATCTCTCTCGGTTGAACCAAACCATCAAGTACGAAGGGAACAAAGAAAGGGACTAATGCCGCACAGTATGTATTGAAGAGTAACCGTTCCTTCCATGGGCCAGGGAGGCTTCTGGGAGTTTATATTAGGGATGCCCCGGGTCCTTTATAAAAGTTTCGGCCGAATACCGAACCGAACCTGAATCCCAATTTCCATATGCAATTAAGGTAACGGAAGGGCTCATTCCGGCTCATATACACATTAATATTGTAGGAGTAGGAAAGAATAAAAACGGATAGAAGCTGAGAGTGCAGAGACGGGTGTAAATCTGTATCTTACCTTCTTCTTCTTGTACCTGAACGGTGCGCAGACACCTCTCACACAGTCCAGGATACAATCACAGAATCTGGGCGCCATTGTGGTAGATGGTCGTTACTGTCGTTATATGAGGAACCATAAGCAGGGCAATTAGTAATAAAAACATAGCAAATAATGTGAAAAGTCTTTTCTTAGGAGTAAAAAGTATTTGTTTCTAGTTAATCAAAACATGTGAGATTTTCCGACTCAGGGAAAATGATGGGAACGGTGAGATTTTGGTGCGAGTGCAAATTAGAATTGTAACAGGGAGGAGCCCGTAGCAGGGACAACTTACCGTTTCTGCTCTAAAAAGCAATCTGAAGTGTTTCCCCAAGTTGTAACAGTTACGCACACACAGCTGCTATTGTGACATCAGTGTTGCCATGGGAACCCATTGTGACATCAGCTGCAGGCTTCCTTGAGCATTTAGCCCTTAGTTGCAAAAGGTTTTGCAATATGAGCTGACCACATGGGTGGTCTAAAGACATCAATGTTGCCATGGGAACCCACTGTGACATCAGCTGTGAATCAACAGTGAATTGAATGGTTAAACACCCTTTAGGTGCCAGTGTATGATGATTGGTCAGGGCCCACCTTAGCGCCAAACAAGGGTTTAGACATTTGAACATATTGTTATGATTTCCTGTAGATCTATAATAGCAAATGTATTTCCTTCCTAATCTCGCCTTAAATGACCGAATATGAATGTATAAATATATGGGTACCCTAATGCCCCATACACTGACCCCCAATAACATGAGTACCAAGAGAACAAATAGACATTCCCTGCAAAGCTAACCCTAACTGGCCCCCAGGCTGATGCAAATGGAATGAAATTGGCTTTAGCTCCCCTTTAAAAGAGACCCAACCCCCCCACACATTCCCCCCCCCCCCCGCATGGGTACAGGGCCACATCTTTCCATTTGCTATTTTATTTGTTTAATTATTTGCCCATCTCTTTTGCATCTTTCCAACTTTCGAATGGGGGTCACTGACCCTGACAGCAAAAACGATTGCTCCGTGAGGCTCCAACTTTCTTGTTACTTTTTATTACTTTCTTTTTATCTTCCAGTCTCACATTCACACCGCTGCCTGGTTGCTAGGGTAAATTGGGCCCTAAAACCCAGAGAGCTGCTGAAATTCCGAAACAAAAGGCAAAATCAGTAAACAAAACACAGAATATAAAAAACAAAGACCAACTGCAATTTATCTGGGAATGTCACAAACACCAATGGGCCAAGTCCCCCCTGTATATACCAGCAGGCCCTGCTATTACTGGCAGTAACTGTCTCGCCATGGAACCCCATTACACCTGCTGCCATTCTCACAGTATTAACGCTGGGGCCCCCAAACCCTTCACGGTTGGTCATTGGGGGGCTGCAGTTATAGGTTTGAAAAAGTGGGCGGAGCCACCAACAGTCAATCATATAAACCCCATTAAATTTCATTGGTTTAAATTTAAAATGATGCCATTCTCATACTATTTACGCCAAGGCCCCCAAACTTTTCACAGTTGTTTCCTGGGCGATTTTGACTTAGGGTTAGAAAACTGGCCCCACCCAGGCCTGTACTGGCCCAAATATCCCCCCAGCCCAATAAATAGTGACTGTCTGTGGCACCTTACAGCCCCCCCCCCGGCATTCCCAGTACCCAGAGGCACAAACAGCCCCCCCCCCAGCCCAATAAATAGTGACTGTCTGTGGCACCTTACAGCCCCCCTGGCATTCCCAGTACCCAGAGGCACAAACAGCCCCCCCCCAGCCCAATAAATAGTGACTGTCTGTGGCACCTTACAGCCCCCTGGCATTCCCAGTACCCAGAGGCACAAACAGCCCCCCCAGCCCAATAAATAGTGACTGTCTGTGGTACCTTACAGCCCCCCCTGGCATTCCCAGTACCCAGAGGCACAAACAGCCCCCCCAGCCCAATAAATAGTGACTGTCTGTGGTACCTTACAGCCCCCCTGGCATTCCCAGTACCCAGAGGCACAAACAGCCCCCCCCCAGCCCAATAAATAGTGACTGTCTGTGGCACCTTACAGCCCCCCTGGCATTCCCAGTACCCAGAGGCACAAACAGCCCCCCCAGCCCAATAAATAGTGACTGTCTGTGGCACCTTACAGCCCCCCTGGCATTCCCAGTACCCAGAGGCACAAACAGCCCCCCCAGCCCAATAAATAGTGACTGTCTGTGGTACCTTACAGCCCCCCGGCATTCCCAGTACCCAGAGGCACAAACAGCCCCCCCAGCCCAATAAATAGTGACTGTCTGTGGCACCTTACAGCCCCCCCTGGCATTCCTAGTACCCAGAGGCACAAACAGCCCCCCCAGCCCAATAAATAGTGACTGTCTGTGGCACCTTACAGCCCCCCTGGCATTCCCAGTACCCAGAGGCACAAACAGCCCCCCCCAGCCCAATAAATAGTGACTGTCTGTGGCACCTTACAGCCCCCCTGGCATTCCCAGTACCCAGAGGCACAAACAGCCCCCCCCCAGCCCAATAAATAGTGACTGTCTGTGGTACCTTACAGCCCCCCCGGCATTCCCAGTACCCAGAGGCACAAACAGCCCCCCCCCAGCCCAATAAATAGTGACTGTCTGTGGCACCTTACAGCCCCCCTGGCATTCCCAGTACCCAGAGGCACAAACAGCCCCCCCAGCCCAATAAATAGTGACTGTCTGTGGCACCTTACAGCCCCCTGGCATTTGACAGAACCCACAGATCACCAGTCAGGACCTGCTTAGGTGCCAGTGAGATTCTCTCAGAAAGACTAAACATAAATCCCAGGCTGCCCCACAACACACTCTTGCTACTGTGTGCTGAGGCTAGTGCAGCTGCACGCTCTGACAGATCCTTCCGCCTGATGCTCAGGCTGCACCCTGATTGGCTCCCACTCAATACACAGAGGGCAACTGAGGTATCAAGTTCCGTTTGAGTCAGAGCAGTCAGTGATTCATAGGGAGATAGTTATTGTGGTACAATGTAAGAATGGCTGCTGCCGCCACAATGCTCTCCATACAGGGGGACTGGGACCAGGTCCTGAGGTGAGACACAGAGTCTGGGGGGCTTTGCAGACACTTGCATGTGGGGAGTTGCTAAGCTACAGGTCTGAATGTACTATTAACCCTTTGCTTCAGCAATGCACATTCACTAACATGTAAAGCAGCTGTCTAACCCATTGGTATTAATGCATTAACCCTTAGTGCAGCGCTCCCCAGAATGAGGATGCACCCCCCTAAGGCAGCCAGATACTATGGATAAAGGCCAAGCACAACTATCAGTGAGGATGCTGTGAGGGAGAGAATGCTTCTGTATAATGCTTCTTACTTCTGTATTATACAGGTATGGGACCCGTTATCCAGAATGCTCGGGACCTGGAGTTTTCCGGATAAGGGATCTTTCTGTAATTCGTATGTCCTACCTTAAGTCTGCTAATAAAATTATTTAAACAGTAATTAAACCCAGTAGGTTTGTTTTGGCTCCAATAAGGGGTAATTATATCTTAGTTGGGATCAAGTACAGGTACTGTTTTATTATTACAGAGAAAAGGGAATCATTTAACCATTAAATAAACCCAATAGGGCTGTTCTGCCCCAATAAGGGGTAATTATATCTTAGTTGGGATCAAGTACAGGTACTGTTTTATTATTACAGAGAAAAGGGAATCATTTAACCATGAAATAAACCCAATAGGACTGTTCTGCCCCAATAAGGGGTAATTATATCTTAGTTGGGATCAAGTACAGGTACTGTTTTATTATTACAGAGAAAAGGGAATCATTTAACCATTAAATAAACCCAAGTAAGTAAGAGGTATTTAACCCTTGGAGCCTATCACTAAAGTGACCGAGAGGGTAGAGTATTAACCCTTTAAGTAGTAAGAAAAGGCTAAATCACCGGGGTGTGCCAAACACAGACCCTGGGCAATGGTTGGCACACCTGTCTTCCTTCAAAAGTAGGGTTGCCTCCTCACCCCTTTAATACCGGCCCCATCCTGGCATGGCTAATTAGCAATTCATTTAGAAGCAGGCTGCATGGCTGCACATACATCTCTTTAGTCTGCAGCATGCCTTTGAATTCCTTGCTACTAGCCATGCAGAATGTGGATTTAATATGTGACCAGTTGTAAAGGGGTACCATTCTAGTGAGCGCTGCGCTGCCATCTTGTTTCTTGCCCCTGGGACTGTGCATATGAGCAGTAAAGCAATGTTCTGGGGTTTAGGGGCAGATTTATAAAAATGTGAGTTTGGAGCTTAATACATAAAAACTCACCCAAGTTCTATTCGTCCCTATGGGATTTTTATTAGAAGCGTATTAATGAAATGGTGAGTTCTATCTTTCACCCATTGATAAATACGCCTTTAAAAATTCAACAGGAATGAATAGAATGTGGGTGAGTTTTTATGTTTTAAGCTCCAAACTCACATTTTCATAGACTTTTTGGGTGCAAGAGCCCCTTTGAGTTCAGAGCCCCCGTTGCTGATAACAAGGTTACACATATACCAAATTATTTAGTTATCAGCTGTAGCACCAAGGATATTTACAACAGCACGTAAGTGTTTATATTCTCAGCTTTCATATTCCCTGCACTGCTGGTTGTGACTCCTGAAACAGAACAAATGCAGCTTTTTAACTGACTTCTTACACATTGTTTCAAGAGTCAGAGCATGCAATGTAAGTACCAGTAGTGCAACACCTCAGGGGGCCTTCACTTACTGCTCTGCAGTTGCGCCCCACATAGTTGCACTCAGTGCTGCTCCGTCCATTCTGCCTCGTGCTCAGAATAGAGTCCGGCTGTGCCCAGAGTTGTGCTGGGCCCCAAGTGCTCCACATACTGCTCCCCCCCCCCCACACACAGTTCCAGACTACCAGATGGGGGGAGCACAGGCGTATGGGTGGCGAGGAGTGAGCTGTCGGGGGCTGCAGGTGGGGAGCAGGCTGGGCCGGTGGGGGCTGCAGGTGGGGAGCAGGCTGGGCCGGTGGGGGCTGCAGGTGGGGAGCAGGCTGGGCCGGTAGGGGCTGCAGGTGGGGAGCAGGCTGGGCCGGTGGGGGGCTGCAGGTGGGGAGCAGGCTGGGCCAGTAGGGGCTGCAGGTGGGGAGCAGGCTGGGCCGGTGGGGGGCTGCAGGTGGGGAGCAGGCTGGGCCGGTGGGGGGCTGCAGGTGGGGAGCAGGCTGGGCCGGTGGGGGCTGCAGGGTAGGGTCAGACTGGGTCAGTGGGACACTGGGAAAAAACCCAATGAGCCTTTGCCATCGTGGGCCCCACTGGGCCAGACCCGATCCCAGCTGACCTCCCTCCCCAATCGCCTCTACTTATGCAACCTTGGAGGGAGGGACGGGGCCCTGGCGGGGTCATGTACAGGGGCCCTTGGGGGGCCCACACACTCCCAGTCCAACCCTGAGGCAGGGCCCACTGCGTTTTTTCCTCCCGCCAGCCCCGTCCCACCTATTGACACAGGGGAACCCAAAGTTGCTGCCACCCCCAAACCAGTCAGTAGCCCCAGGGGTCACTGCAGCACAGTTGCACTAAAAGCATAGGGCACACACATCAGCTGCACGGTGGCGCCGGAAATGACACCAAATGGGCTTAGAATATGTTCAGCCGTTTATCAGTTGTGTGTGTGTAGCCTTGTGGCCCGTCGCTTACACTCTTTTTTTACTTTTCAGGGAGGCTGAGGGGGAAGTCTGGGTATCGTGCAAGATTCCTGGTAGGTTTGGTTCTTTTAGCCGCTCATTGTGCCCGGTACAATGGGCCTGAAGGGCCAACCCCTTGTCTGTAGATGGTTTGGGGGGAGGTCGGGGCCAGGGTGGTTTGGGGGGAGGTCGGGGCCAGGGTGGTTTGGGGGAGGTCGGGGCCAGGGTGGTTTGGGGGGAGGTCGGGGCCAGGGTGGTTTGGGGGGAAGTGGCCGGGGGTTGTAGTTTTCATTTTCCCCATTTCTCCCTGTTTTTCTGCCCTTCAGGAAAGCCCACGATACGCGGCAGCCTGACGTCAAAGGGAATAAGTTCTGATGAGGTTCCGGAAGTGACCGCCTCCGAGGAGTTTGTTGTGCAGGAAGTCACCAAGGTGCGGCCCATGTCTATGTCACAGGGCTCAGTGTGGCACAAGGTGGTTTCACCCAGATTAAAGGGCAAGTTCAGCATAAAACAAAACACTGCAGGTGAATTTCCTGGCCCAGTGTTTATAAATAACCCCCAGTGAGTTTCAAGTGCCACAAGGGTACGCAGCGCTGTACAATCTTACCAAATACAAAATTACACACAGGGAGGACAAGTGATATAATACATAAATACAATAAATATATATATATAAGTGCCATGTGGTATTAGACACAGTAGGAAGGAGGTCCCTGACCCGCAGAGCTTACAATCTAAGTATTGTCCTTACTCCTTGACCTATTCTGCATCAGGACTGTAGTAACCTGCTAGTGTAGACATTTTGGTTAATGGCATTCCTGCTTTTTTGCCATTGCTTGATGATGATATTCCTGTTCCTGTTTGTGCTTCCTGTTAAGCTGAAAGCAAGCATGGAGCAGGCCAGATCTACCTGCCATGTTCTAGTAAATATACCAACAGTTCCAGTGTGTATCATGCTACTTCACCTGAACTAACACAGCAGAAGCATTAACTCACTGCTAGCCAGCAGTTTATTACAAGGACCACTCCGTGTGTATCACTATGCCAATCAGGGCCTTCCCTGTGGGTCCCCCTATTCTGCCAGTAGCAGAAACTTCCCCTTGGTTTGGCCACAGTGTCGTTGTGCTTGGAATTCTGGGAGGTGCAAAGAGGTCTCTGATCAGTGATTAGTGAATGTGGGGGGACAAGCGTGAAAGACTGAGCCTTCACTCGGGGAGACCCACTACATACAGGTTTTGTTTACAGGTCAATTTGCTTTAAAAATAAATGTCTCCATGCGCAGGTATTGGTGTGATTGTATCATGAGAGACTGAATCACTGTCTCCCCTGTGTGTCTTACAGAATAGAATCCCTGTTTCCTGCCCCGGGGAGAATATTTCCTGCACATTTCTGTCTCCTTATGCAAGTTCTGCCCACATCCATTGAAAAAAACGTAAGTTTACTTCATTTTTATTTACCTTTTATATATGTTTAGATGCCTTTTTAATAATTAGATGGAATTATATCTTTCTGTACAGGCTATGAGCAAACTTAGGGGCTGTTCCTGCTGAATTGTGCTTAGTACAGGGGAATCCCTATGTGCCATAGTTTTATGGTATCTCTCTGTACAGGCTATGAGCAAACTTAGGGGGCTGTTCCTGCTGAATTGTGCTTAGTACAGGGGAATCCCTATGTGCCATAGTTTTATGGTATCTCTCTGTACAGGCTATGGGCAAACTTAGGGGGCTGTTTCCTGCTGAATTGTGCTTAGTACAGGGGAATCCCTATGTGCCATAGTTTTATGGTATGTCTCTGTACAGGCTATGAGCAAACTTAGGGGTCTGTTCCTGCTGAATTGTGCTTAGTACAGGGGGAATCCCTATGTGCCATAGTTTTATGGTATCTCTCTGTACAGGCTATGAGCAAACTTAGGGGGCTGCTCCCCGTTTTTGAATGCTTTCCTTGTTGCTCCTCACATCGTGTCTCTCTGCGTTCTCCTACAGGTCAGCTACTTGGACATCTCCAGCGGAGGGACCTAGGAGTCTCCAGCAGCACAGATCAGACCTTTAAGGTGTGGGAGACCCATAATACAGAAGTAAAGGTTAGGAAAGGGGGAGCTTCCCCGAGGTTACCCCCTGCCATACGAGCATGAATTCCAGATGCCCTTTTCCATGTCAGTATGCAGGAGCAGAACTAGGGGTGAATTAGACTGGGGGGCACTTAGATCTGGGTGCCCACTGCACACTAAGAAGAATAAGAAATCCGTTCTCAAGCTTCAGCCTTGCACTCCATACTTAAATCAAAACAACTACAAGTAGCTGAATACTTCCCTGGTCTAAATCCCTGAATTCCCTGTCTCTCTGTAGCACCCCCAGAGAGAGGTGGCAGCCCCCCCCATGAATAGATCACCCGTCCGGCTGCCTCCGGCCCATCATATTACAGCCATACACCGCCGATACCCTTATATACAGAGGCCATTGTTTGGTTATTGCAGAGCGTGCTGGAAGGTCACACTAGGGACGTCTTTTCCTGCAAGTTCTTCCCTTCGGGGCAGGAGGTGCTGAGCGGCGGGTTGGATTCGCTGGTGAAGGTCTGGTCCGTGAATGATGGAAGCTGCTTAGTGACGATGAAAGGACACAGAGGAAGTAACCACAACAATGTCATTAAAGGAGAAAGAAAGGCATTTGGGCATTTTACTGCCAATAGATTAGGCACATTAGTGCCACCTAGAACCTTATACTTATTCTGCAGAAAGCTTTACATGCCTGAGTAACAGCCCTAGAAGCTCCCTCTGTTTGTTTAAGATAGCAGCTGCCATTTTAGCTTGGTCTCAGTAGCTTCTGTGCTGCAGCTCTGGCTGCTTTTAGATCAGATTACACAGTTGGGAGGGGGAGTGAATTCTTATGGGAGGGGGAGCAGGAGAAGGGAGGGAGAGAGGAGCAAACTGAGCAGACTGGTAGAAGTATTTTTCTGAGAGCAGGAAGTCTGACACAGAAGAACATTTATACACAAAAGGAGAAAATAAATCCTGTTTTTCTTTTGATAGAGGTGCTTATCGCTGTATTTACATAGACCTTTCTGCCTGCATCTGCTGAGCAATGCACAATAATGGAGAGCTCAAACCCTCTGGATAGGACACAAGTGGGGCTCATTTATCAACACTGGGCAAATTTGCCCATGGGCAGTTACCCATAGCAACCAATCAGATTGGCTTATTTTTTTTTTTTTTAAGCCCGCTGCATGAAGAACAATGAATGCCACAAGTGCAAATGTGCCCAGTGTTGCTAAATGATCCCCACTGTGGTGCAATATGGAGCAGTAGTGGCATTTCTACCATATATTATATATATTTACCATTTACAATGAGTAAGTGGGAAGCCCATACAGTGATACAGTTACCCATGAAGCAATGTGTCCTACAGGTATCCTGGACATAGCTGTTGTGGCCGATGGACAGAATGTCATTTCCTCGGGGCAGGACGGCACGGCTCGGTTATGGGACTCTGCCCAAGGCGCCTGCATAGCTGTGGTCGATGACTCCTACTCTCCTATCAACGCCATCGCTGTGGCCGAGGTTGGAAACGCGGTCAATCTGGGCTCTCCCAAGGAAACTCCTAGTAAGTTCTGGTTTTTAAACAAATCAAGTTGCCCTTTAAGAGCTAGAGCTGCCACTGGGATCTTCCGGCTGAGGATCTCTAGCTCTGCCATAGGCAAGCATTGTCCAACAGCTTGTAACTTGTGAGTAGCAGCTGTTTGTATTTCCCAGGTAGCAGGGAAGTAGGAACAGAAGGCAAGCTGGTGGTACTGGCCCGAGAGGATAAGTCATTGGAGGGAGTGAGCCTGCACAGCCGCCAATCAGTGAGTAGAGACCTGCATGTAAATGCAGCAATCTCCTTACTATACATTGTTCCACCCACACTAAGGGTGAAGACACACCGGGCTACTAGTAGCAGCTACTTTCTCAGGGCTACTAAACTCTAGAATATGCCCTGCCATAGACAATACTGAGAACTGCCTCTGCTAAAACACACACAGTTATTAGTAAATGATCAGCATTGTTTTAGTAGCAGTGACAAGTAGCTGCTACTAATAGCTCTCTGTCTTCACCCTAAGGCGGTTATTGAGCAGCTAGGTAGGGGCATAATGTATAGTAAAGGGGCTGGTGGGGGGCAGACTATTGTACAACAAGGAGACAGGCAGACAGAGCATTTCCAGAAAATTTGGTGGGGGGGAGGGCAGAGGAATGTACAGTATAGGAGATTATTGGGGTGATTGAAATATTTAATAAACCCAATAGGGCTGTTCTGCCCCCAATAAGGGGTAATTATATCTTAGTTGGGATCAAGTACAGGTACTGTTTTATTATTACAGAGAAAAGGGAATCATTTAACCATTAAATAAACCCAGTAGGGCTGTTCTGCCCCAATAAGGGGTAATTATATCTTAGTTGGGATCAAGTACAGGTACTGTTTTATTATTACAAAGAAAAAGGAAATTATTTTTAAAAATCAGAATTATTTGCTTATAATGGAGTCTATGGGAGATGGCCTTTCCGTAATTCAGAACTTTCTGGATAACGGGTTTCCGGATAAGGGATCCCATACCTGTACTCCCTCAGCGGCTTCTCTGTAAGTAAATTACATATTATCTTCTGATCCAGGTTTTCGATTTTGACGGTTCTGATGCTTTTAACTGCTGCACCTTTATCTCCAGTGTGGGGGTCCTGGCTGGGGGCCTCGATGGGAACATAATCCATGTAGATATCAGGAACCCAAAGTAAGTAGCCGCCTCGCTGGAACTGGGCTCATCTTTAAAATAATAATATTATTATTATTATTATATAATATTTATTTCCATTTCAGAAGCGCAGTAGAAACCGTTTCCTGGTCAGAAACCCCCGTGTTGTCATTGGTGCCCTTCAGAGACACCTACGTTGCCAGTTATGGTAGGAGCTGTTATAGCGTGGGTTAAATAAAGGGGAAGTTCATCTTTGGTTCACTTTTAATATGTTATAGAATGGCCAATGCTAAGCAACTCTTCAACTTTTTAATCTTTTATTGTTTTCTTATTTATTTGCCTTCCTCTTCTTATTCCAGCTTTCAAATGGGGGTCACTGACCCCGGCAGCCAAAACCTATTGCTCTGTGCGGCTCCAGTTTTATTGTTATTATTATTAATTTTTATTAGTTATCTTTCTATTAGGGATGCACGAACCCACTTTTTGGGTTTGGCCGAACCCACCCTGACGGATTCTGCCAAATCCAAATGCTAATTAGGATCGGGAAGGGTTAAAATTAGGGGGTTGTTCACCTTTGAGTTAACTTTTAGTATCATGTAGAGAGTAATATTCTGAGACAATCCGGGATTCGGTGCATCCCTACTTTCTATTCAGCCCCTCTGCTATTCATATATCAATCAAGTTCTCAAAACCACTCCCTGGTTGCTAAGGTAAATTAGACCCTAGCAACCAGACGACGGCTGAAATTCCAAACTGGAGAGCTGCGGAACAAAAAGTAAAATAATCCAAAAACTACCAGTAATAAAAAACGAAGACCAATTACTCTCTACATCATACTAAAAGTTAACTCAAAGGTTATCCAAAGGTTTATCCAAATCTTCTGAACTGTAATACTGGCCCCTACACTGAGTGATCGGGGGCCAATCACAATCTAGCATATAGAATATAGCTACTTCTACTTGCTGTGACTACTATAAAATACAATTGTACATAGCAGCAATATGTATTGGAGCTGGAGTTCCCCTTTGCCCCAGCCTGGCACTGCGGTTATTATGGTTATTGGTTAATATTTCACCTATGCAAGAAGCACCTTTGTGATTGGTGCAGCAGCCTTTTGGATCAGTACATAGGCACTGCGTGTAGCCATGATGTGGAACCTATTTGATGTATATATATATATAATATTCCCATTAGGTAATGGAACCTGCTATATCCCCTTGAAGGGTTCTGAACAAGTTCTGCAACTCACTGGGCCTAATAGACAACCCGTGTTCCAGGTAATATAACGATGTAAAGTTGTTTCAAGGGAATGCTGGGAAATTATTCTACTATTTGAAGGATCTAGAGATCGTAGAGCTTAGATTGTAAGCTCTAAGGGGCAGGGACCCCCTTCCTACTGTGTCTCACACCACATGGCACTTGTATTTATTTATTATAACACTTCTCCTCCCTGTGTGTAATTGTGTATTCTGTAAGACTGTACAGCGCTGCGTACCCTTGTGGCACTTTATAAATAAAGTTATACATACATACATACATAAAGGGTCTGTGTGTAGCTTCCCACCTGTTTCTGACTACAACTCCCAGAAGCCCCTGTAATGACATGACAATACCTTCCATTGACTTGAATGACCACCGGCCGCCATTGCTGGACTTTGAATGATATCATGTAATTAAGGCCACTCATCCTCATCTTCCCGTCACTTTTTCCCTTTCCCAGGTGGCGGCATGGAAGAAGCTTGTGTACACGTGCTGCAGGGACGGATTCATCCGCAAATATGAAATCCCAGATCTGGGATAGATTTGTGCAGAACTTACACCTTCTGTATTACTAACCTGCCCCCATGTTTCCTCCGACCAAAGGGCAAGTCTTCCCTTGTAGTTGGGAAATGCCATTTTGTATTTATAGGGTGAGTGTAACAGCCAGGTAGTTTCTATCATATAGTGAGATGCATATATGTGTTTGGTATATTGTGAGCACAGACATTACTTCCCTGCGTATTTGTACTAAACATATGAGAGGGAGCTGCCATATTGTTTCCCTTACCTGTACATATATAAAGGTGTTTATATACATAGAACATTCCTTTCCAGTATATTATTATTTATACATAAACTGAGGGGTTCTGTGCCCATATAAAGGCACAAGGCTGCAGGCTGAGTTATACAGGGAACTCTGAGTATCACTCATGTATTATAAGGGATAATGTACCCCCTACTGTAAATGATAAGGATATTAGCAGTCACTGAGGGGTTCTGTGCCCCCCATATAAAGGCACAAGGCTGAAGGCTGAGTTATACAGGGAACTCTGAGTATCACTCATGTATTATAAGGGATAATGTACCCCCTACTGTAAATGATAAGGATATTAGCAGTCACTGAGGGGTTCTGTGCCCATATAAAGACACAAGGCTGAGTTATACAGAGTATCACTCATGTATTATAAGGGATAATGTACCCCCTACTGTAAATGATAAGGATATTAGCAGTCACTGAGGGGTTCTGTGCCCATATAAAGGCACAAGGCTGCAGGCTGAGTTATACAGGGAACTCTGAGTATCACTCATGTATTATAAGGGATAATGTACCCCCTACTGTAAATGATAAGGATATTAGAAGTCACTGAGGGGTTCTGTGCCCATATAAAGGCACAAGGCTGCAGGCTGAGTTATACAGGGAACTCTGAGTATCACTCATGTATTATAAGGGATAATGTACCCCCTACTGTAAATGATAAGGATATTAGAAGTCACTGAGGGGTTCTATGACCCTAAAAAAGTTGAGGGCAATACATTATACTGTAGGGATTGTACGCAGCCATGGGGACCATTATCTATATTATGGTAGAAAAAAATCATATATATTGGACACTGGCTGACTTCTCAGTAGTAAGCTGCTTCTCACAATACACATATACATATAGGGACACACGGGAACACTGAGACAAAGCCATACACTATGGGCCATGATACTCACGGGAGCGTTGAGAACATTCCATAACTAACTGCAGTGGCACTCATGGGAATGGGGAGACAATTCCAGATACTGTTTCCTATGGCAAATATGGGTATTTGAGACAATTCCATATTCTATTGGCTATGGGACTCATGGATACACTGAGACTATTCCATATTCTATTGGCTATGGGACACATGGATACACTGAGACTATTCCATATTCTATTGGCTATGGGACTCATGGATACACTGAGACTATTCCATATTCTATTGGCTATGGGACACATGGATACACTGAGACTATTCCATATTCTATTGGCTATGGGACACATGGATACACTGAGACTATTCCATATTCTATTGGCTATGGGACACATGGATACACTGAGACTATTCCATATTCTATTGGCTATGGGACACATGGATACACTGAGACAATTCCATATTCTATTGGCTATGGGACACATGGATACACTGAGACTATTCCATATTCTATTGGCTATGGGACTCATGGATACACTGAGACTATTCCATATTCTATTGGCTATGGGACACATGGATACACTGAGACAATTCTATATACTATGGACTGTGGTACACATTGGAATGAAAAATATGTCCATATACTAAGGGCTACGGGACTCATGAGAATGGTGAGACATTCCTATATACTATTTGCTATGGTACACAAGGGAGATTTGTGACAATTCCATATACTAAGGGTAATAGAACTTTTTGGGAAAGTGAGAGAGTCAGTTGGTTAGCAAGAGCAGCATCTTTGCTCCAACCAGGAGAGACGGCAGGGAGAAGGATCCTAAATCGATTGTTCACCTTTGAGTTAACTTTTAGTAGGATGTAGAGAGTGATATTCAGAAACAATTTGCAGTTGGTCTTCATTTTTTTATTATTTGTAGTTTTTTTTAATTATTTCATAAATTCTTCAGCAGCTTTCCAGTTTGGAATTATAACAGCTATCTGGTTGCTTGGGTCTAATTTACCTTAGCAACCAGGGAGTGGTTTGAATGAGAGACTGGTATATGAACAAGAGAGGGGGCTGAATAGAAAGATAAGGAATAAAAAGTAACAATAACAATAAAACTGGAGCCTCACAGAGCAATAGGTTTTGGCTGCCGGGGTCAGTGACCCCCATTTGAAAGCTGGGAAGAGGCAAATAATTGCTTATATGATTCAATACTTTTCCTAGGAAACCCCCCCTTAACTGCCCCTTCCCCAGTGTAACCAATCCCAACTGGGCCAGCCTTTGCCCATAACTGAGCCCATTCCCTTTATCAGCTTAGTCGCTCTTCTCTGTACTTTCTCTATTTCATTACTGCCCCCCCTTATATATTTATATATAGTGACCCCCCCCTTAACTGCCCCTTCCCCAGTGTAACCAATCCCAACTGGGCCAGCCTTTCCCCATAACTGAGCCCATTCCCTTTATCAGCTTAGTCGCTCTTCCCTGTACTTACTCTATTTCATTACTGCCCCCCTTATATATTTATATATAGTGATCCTACCCCCCCTTAACTGCCCCTTCCCCAGTGTAACCAATCCCAACTGGGCCAGCCTTTCCCCATAACTGAGCCCATTCCCTTTATCAGCTTAGTCGCTCTTCCCTGTACTTTGTCTATTTCATTACTGCCCCCCCTTATATATTTATATATAGTGACCCCCCCCCCCTTGGATACACTGAGACTTTTCCATATTCTATTGGCTATGGGACTCTTGGATACACTGAGACTATTCCATATTCTATTGGCTATGGGACACATGGATACACTGAGACAATTCCATATTCTATTGGCTATGGGACACATGGATACACTGAGACAATTCCATATTCTATTGGCTATGGGACTCTTGGATACACTGAGACAATTCCATATTCTATTGGCTATGGGACACATGGATACACTGAGACTATTCCATATTCTATTGGCTATGGGACACATGGATACACTGAGACAATTCCATAACTAACTGCAGTGGCACTCATGGGAATGGGGAGACAATTCTAGATACTGTTTCCTATGGCAAATATGGGTATTTGAGACAATTCCATATTCTATTGGCTATGGGACACATGGATACACTGAGACAATTCCATATTCTATTGGCTATGGGACACATGGATACACTGAGACTATTCCATATTCTATTGGCTATGGGACACATGGATACACTGAGACAATTCCATATTCTATTGGCTATGGGACACATGGATACACTGGGCCTGATTCACTAAAGTGTGATTTAACATGCGCTATTTATAGCGTGCGGTAAAAATTTTACCACGTTTTCGCAACTTTTCGCACGGTTCACTATAAGCATACTTGCGCTATTTTACGCGCTGTATTTCATGCAATAGGTTTGTCGCGATAAATAGCGTGCGCGGTATTTTCCGCATGCACGCTATTTATCTCATGCGCTGATTGTCGCGACATTATGCACGCGACAATCGCAGCATAAAACTGGCGACATTTTGCCCTGGGAGGGCACAGAGTGCTAGAGAGGTGCTGAATAAATGTTTATTTGCAAAAAAAAAAAACAAAAACCAATAAAAATATATATTGCCATGCGAAAATTCCCCGCACGTCCAAATATTGACACAGGCTTCAAAAAGTCGCCAGATTACAAAGTCGCGACAAAGAAATCGCCAAAATATACCTAGTAATGTATTTTGTGCGACTAAATGTTTAGCAAATCTTTGGAAAGATCCCCGAAATGGCAAAAATGTTGTGCGGGCAAAAAAATTGTTGCCCACGACTATTATGTTTTGAAGCCTGTGTCAATTTTTGCGTGGCGAATTTTCGCGTGGCAAATTTTTTTATGCATTTTGCCATTGGCGGATTGTTTTGCGAAACACATGAAAAAATTCGCCGCGGAAAAATTCGCCGCACGTCCAAATATTCGCTGCGAATCCATGCCTGGCAAAACATTTCATCACTTGTAGCCGCATATAAATAGTCACGCGAATGAAAGCACGCCATGTTAGCCATACACGCCAATACTTTCGTAAAATTACTGTATTAAAAATGCCCATTTCCCTGCAAACTGCCGGCTGCGTCACTCTAGGGGAAACACATACTTGAATAAATAACACTGCAAAGTCCATATTTTATTGGCAAAAGCTCATTTACTGTAGTTTTCTATAATTATTATACCTAGTAATGTATTTTGTGCGACTAAAGATTCCCCGCTATAGTACTGTATAATATCCCGACTAAAGATTCCCCGCTATAGTACTGTATAATATCCCGAATAAAGACTCCCCGCTATAGTACTGTATAATATCCCGATAAAGATTCCCGCTATAGTACTGTATAATATCCGGCCGAAAGATCCGTATAGTACTGTATAATATCCCGACTAAAGATTCCCCGCTATAGTACTGTATAATATCCGACTAAAAGATTCCGCCGCTATAGTACTGTATAAATCCCGACTAAAGATCCCCGCTATAGTACTGTATAATATCCCGAATAAAGATTCCCGCTATAGTACTGTATAATATCCCGACTAAAGATTCCCCGCTATAGTACTGTATAATATCCCGACTAAAGATTCCCCGCTATAGTACTGTATAATATCCCGACTAAAGATTCCCCGCTATAGTACTGTATAATATCCCGACTAAAGATTCCCCGCTATAGTACTGTATAATATCCCGACTAAAGATTCCCCGCTATAGTACTGTATAATATCCCGACTAAAGATTCCCCGCTATAGTACTGTATAATATCCGACTAAAGATTCCCGCTATAGTACTGTATAATATCCCGACTAAAGATTCCCCGCTATAGTACTGTATAATATCCCGACTAAAGATTCCCCGCTATAGTACTGTATAATATCCCGACTAAAGATTCCCCGCTATAGTACTGTATAATATCCCGACTAAAGATTCCCGCTATAGTACTGTATAATATCCCGACTAAAGATTCCCCGCTATAGTACTGTATAATATCCCGACTAAAGATTCCCCGCTATAGTACTGTATAATATCCCGACTAAAGATTCCCCGCTATAGTACTGTATAATATCCCGACTAAAGATTCCCCGCTATAGTACTGTATAATATCCCGACTAAAGATTCCCCGCTATAGTACTGTATAATATCCCGACTAAAGATTCCCCGCTATAGTACTGTATAATATCCGACTAAAGATTCCCCGCTATAACTAAAGATTCCCCGCTATAGTACTGTATAATATCCCGAATAAAGATTCCCCGCTATAGTGCTGTATAATATCCCGAATAAAGATTCCCCGCTATAGTACTGTATAATATCCCGAATAAAGATTCCCCGCTATAGTACTGTATAATATCCCGAATAAAGATTCCCCGCTATAGTACTGTATAATATCCGACTAAAGATTCCCCGCTATAGTACTGTATAATATCCTATAGTACTGTATAATATCACGACTAAAGATTCCCCGCTATAGTACTGTATAATATCACGACTAAAGATTCCCCGCTATAGTACTGTATAATATCACGACTAAAGATTCCCCGCTATAGTACTGTATAATATCCCGACTAAAGATTCCCCGCTATAGTACTGTATAATATCGCGACTAAAGATTCCCCGCTATAGTACTGTATAATATGCGCGACTAAAGATTCCCCGCTATAGTACTGTATAATATCGCGACTAAAGATTCCCCGCTATCGTACTGTATAATATCCGACTAAAGATTCCCCGCTATCGTACTGTATAATATCCCGACTAAAGATTCCCGCTATAGTACTGTATAATATCCCGACTAAAGATTCCCCGCTATAGTACTGTATAATATCGCGACTAAAGATTCCCCGCTATAGTACTGTATAATATCGCGACTAAAGATTCCCCGCTATAGTACTGATAATATCGCGACTAAAGATTCCCCGCTATAGTACTGTATAATATCCCGACTAAAGATTCCCCGCTATTGTACTGTATAATATCCCGACTAAAGATTCCCCGCTATAGTACTGTATAATATCCCGACTAAAGATTCCCCGCTATAGTACTGTATAATATCCCGACTAAAGATTCCCCGCTATAGTACTGTATAATATCCCGACTAAAGATTCCCCGCTTAGTACTGTATAATACACTAAAGATTCCCCGTAAGTACTGTATATACGCGACTAAAGATTCCCCGCTATAGTACTGTATAATATCGCAACTAAAGATTCCCCGCTATAGTACTGTATAATAATCGCGACTAAAGATTCCCCGCTATAGTACTGTATAATATCGCGACTAAAGATTCCCCGCTATAGTACTGTATAATATCCCGACTAAAGATTCCCCGCTATAGTACTGTATAATATCCCGACTAAAGATTCCCCGCTATAGTACTGTATAATATCCCGACTAAAGATTCCCGCTATAGTACTGTATAATATCGCGACTAAAGATTCCCCCGCTATAGTACTGTATAATATCCGCGACTAAAGATTCCCCGCTATAGTACTGTAATAATATCGCGATAAAGATTCCCCGCTATAGTACTGTATAATATCGCGACTAAAGATTCCCCGCTATTGTACTGTATAATAATCCGCGATTAAAGATTCCCCGCTATAGGTACTGTATAATATCGCGACTAAAGACTCCCGCTATAGTACTGTATAAATATCGCCGACTAAAGATTCCCCGCTATAGTACTGTATAATATCGCGATAAAGATTCCCCGCTATAGTACTGTATAATATCGGACTAAAGATTCCCCGCTATAGTACTGTATAATATCCGACTAAAGATCCCCGCTTAGTACTGTATAATATCGCGACTTAAAGATTCCCCGCTATAGTACTGTATAATATCGCGACTAAAGATTCCCCGCTATAGTACTGTATAATATCGCCGACTAAAGATTCCCCGCTATAGTACTGTATAATATCGCGACTTAAAGATTCCCCGCTATAGTACTGTATAATATCGCGACTAAAGATTCCCCGCTATAGTACTGTATAATATCGCGACTAAAGATTCCCCGCTATAGTACTGTATAATATCGCGACTAAAGACTCCCCGCTATAGTACTGTATAATATCGCGACTAAAGATTCCCCGCTATAGTACTGTATAATATCGCGACTAAAGATTCCCCGCTATAGTACTGTATAATATCCCGACTAAAGATTCCCCGCTATAGTACTGTATAATATCCCGACTAAAGATTCCCCGCTATAGTACTGTACTTTTCTATAATTTTTCGCCTGCCTGAAGTAGGAGTTAATTTTCGTATAGCCTAATGCGATATTTAGCGCGCCTAAGTTATAGTGAATTATGCGATCGTATTCTTTTCAGCGCGGAAATTAACGCATGCGTTAAAACTAGCGCATGCTGTTGCGCGAAAAATAACGCATGCGATATGGCGACTTAACACACGCTATATTACTATGGTGAATCGCGCGCTAATTATCGTGGCTACTTTAACGCAAAAAAGCGTGCGATAATTTTTATCGCACTTTCGTGAATCGGGCCCAAGGTGTGGGAATCTTCTAAAGGGGTAGTTCACCTTTAAGTTAACTTTTACTATGATATAGAATGGCTAATTCCAAGCAGCTTTGCAATTGGCCTTCGTTTTTTTTTTTGTTATAGTTTTTGAATTACCGTATATACATGAGTATAAGCCGAGTTCTTCAGCCCGTGGGGGGGTGGTGCAGCGTGCGCGCCGAAGGGCTGATTATTAATAATTCATTGTCTCTATCTCAGCTCTGTGTGTGGAGCGCTCCTCTGGGAGGATCTATAAATTGGGGGATACCTGGCTCCGCCCAGCAGGCAAACGGACCGAGTTCTGCCCCTGCGACAATGAACTGCCTCGATGCCATAGTGTGCCCGTTACAGGTGAAAAAGGGGTTACTTTCGGGTGACAGATTTAGAATCATCGGAGAGGAACCAGGGCTTTATACTGGCAAATATATAAGGAATAATGAGCCTCCACTATAAAATAGGGTATTAGAAATCATAGAAGAGGTTAATGATATATAAAAGCATTAAGCAGCAGGCCAAAAGCTATGAAAGCGCATGTTCACCTTAAGCAAAGCCCTTGCACTAATGTATTTATATGAATTGTATGTGGCCATTATATTAGCAAGCCAATCAGTCATCAGGGTTTGCCCATTTTATCGACACCCCCAAGTGGGCAAAATGTAAAGCCGTGGGATGCCCAAGGGTACATTGCTGGGGGGCACGGCACCAATATTTCCTTCTTCTCCCTGATGTTCTTTGCATGGGCTTAGGCTGTCCTGCCAAATACCCCAGGCTCATTATTTGAGGCTCCATCCACCTTTCCCTACTCTGCAGCTGCCAACATTTTATATTTATGAAGAGTTCACAGGGGGTCACGCTGAGTGCCCTTTATTAATTATTGAAACTAAAGGTGGCCACACACGTGGCGATTTGCGATCTGGTCACACGAAAGATCGTTCAATCAGCCACTAACCATTCAGGGCTGAAACAGCAGATAAGGAGAGAGAAACAATAGGATTTCTACCTCCTTCTGCCGATTCAGCCCTGAAGGCAGATTTTGCTCAGGTGCCTTCTATGGCGCCCGATCAAAATCTTTTAACCCTGCCGATCGGCAAGTCGACCGATATCAGCAGCCTCCTGCGATATCGGTTGACTCACCGACTTGCCATACACGCACCGAATATCGTACGAAACGAGGTTTTGTACGATATTATCGGTGCGTGTATGGCCAGCTTTAGCAGTAGCTGCTGCATTTCCCACCCTAGGCTTATACTCGAGTCAATAAGTTTTTCCAGTTTTCTTAGGTAGAATTAGGTACCTCGGCTTATATTCGGATCGGCTTATACTTGGATCGGCTTCCTCTCTCTCCAGCTTTTAAATAGGGGTCACTGACCCCAACATCTAAAATAACAAATGCACTATACAGTTGTATTGTTATTGCTACTATTGCTTTATATATTTATATTAAAGCCCTCCCCTATTCATAATCCAGCCTCCCGTTTAAATCAATGCCTGGTTGCTAGGATAATTTGGACCCTAGCAACCAGTCAACAGCCAACTGTGCCACTGCATCACTCACAGACTCTATTGGGGGAATTCACAAAAGGGGTGATACTGAAACAGAATAAAATTAGAGACAGATTTGTCAGTTTTTCCACCGTATTCACCAAACAGTTTTTGTGAATTTTCTCTTTTGTGAATTTGTCTTTTAAACAGAGGGGGCGCTGCTGCTAAAACTAAAATTTTGCCTGGGAGGTTTTACTTTTCCTTTAAATAAAAATGTATACAATATATTTACTCAGAATGTTATTATTGCCTCATTCATTAAGCTAAAACTCCCATAACAATGCAAATGTGAGGCAAAAAGGCTTTATATACAAGATATCAATTCAACTTTGTGTTTAATCAGTGTTTTACGTGTTTATAAAATGTTAATGAGGCTTTTTGCCCCTATTGTTCTAGGGTTAGACAGAGACTTGCCCCCTAACAATGAGGCTGCTAATCCCCGTTAACCTGTTACTGACCCCCCAATGGGGCCCCCACCAGAGTTGTGAATTGGAGACTGGGTGAAACCAAGCAAAACAGCAGAGCTTACAATTGATCTGACAGTTACACTGAGCTTCACTCCAGGTAAGTGCCCTTTCTTTACACTATTATACACACTTACACACACTTAGAGCACACATATTAGGTTGTTTTTTTTTTTTAATTTTGCACACTTTATATAGTTTTCCAGGGTAAAAAGTCCCCCCCAAGGAAAGGCCCCTAAATTGAGTGCAAAATGTTCAAAAACTTTCTGGCAATACACGTTCCACTTTGACCAAAATGGCTGGCAGTAAAAGGGTTAAACAGCCCCCCTAGTTATTTAGGGCTTGGGGCAAGCAGCAGGCTGTAACCCTGAGTGTTTCAGTCAGTCGTGGGAGGAGGAAGGATAGCTCAGCGGTTAGAGAGCCTGCCTTACACCAATGGGCCTTTTTGATTCCCGCCCTGGGAGCCCTGCTTAGACCAATGTGGCTCAGCTCTGGTATCGATACCCAGTGGGTAGGTATTAGAATTGAGACCCATTGATCAGCAGAGCCCCCCAGGGGGTAATTAGAACTCAAGAACCATCGATATAAGGTAAGCACCTACCCCACTGGGCCTTTTAGTGTGTGACCCTGGACACAGTCACTTGACCTCCTAGCAATGATGGCGTCTAGTGACTTTTTAATCACTAGGAGGCCAAGTGACTGTGTCCAGGGTCACACACTAAGGGGCCCAGTGGGGTAGGTGCTTACCTTATATCGATGGTTCTTGAGTTCTTGAGCTACATTTACATTTCCCCACAAATCCTCTTTTTTTCCGCATTTTCAAGGGCATCTCATGATTTATGATGCCGGCTATTAAATTGTCCCTGTCACAGTGTCTATGGCAGCTGGAAGCAACTGTCACAGGGAAAATCCCTTTCTTATCACTGGCAATAAGCAGCCAATTGATAGGGGAGCTGAGCTACAGTGCAGGGCCGATAGGGCTTCCGAGCCAAAATCAGTGCATTTTAGGGTCATTTCTGGAAATCTGATAAGGATACATGGAAATAATCATAGAACAGAAGAATCTACACTGGGGAGCTGATAGGGGAGTAATGGAGATATTTTTTGAGCAGTATAAGAGTGCCCAACTGGTATATAATACAGGAGATATCCTCTGAGCGCAATCTGTTACCCCCTGCTGGTATATGGTACAGGAGATTCACCCTACTTCTATGCATTATCAGTAACCCTTCAGCCAGTATAGAGTTCAGCAGGGGGGGGGTACTAACCATTTAAATGCGCTCCTGGGCCTTGGCACTTGTGGCCCCCGTTTGGCCGCATATTTCCCTCATACACAGTGACGTTTTACAAGGAGAATCTCCCAACTGCAGCCGTCCGTTCTCTTGCGCTTCCAATTCCAACCATCAGAATGGCGCTGTAAGCACCTTAGTACCTGGATAGGAATGGGGAAAAAGAAAAGGAAGAGGTGGCGCCTCCCGGATGAAAGTGGAAATACAGAGAAAGACGTTTATATCAGGGAATTTCTCGTTATTTGCCCTGTTGCCGCATGTTTATTCTGTTTAGTTATTTTATCTCTTCTTTTAATATCTATATATATATATAACATACACAGAAACCCTCCCGGGACTCTACCCTGTTAGGAATCAGTGGTATGACGATTATTGCGTCACAACCATGCGACCAATGATGACGGTGAAGCACGAAGGGGCAGTGTCTAGAGCTGTCCCCGCCCACATCATGTGATGGGGAGAGGACGCTAGTGGCGCGCAGGTATAAAAGCAGAACTGGTGCCGGCCCTGCGGAATGGCTGTGAGGGAGGAGGCGGTTGCTCGGTGGGTTGGCTCTTGTGGTGGCGCCGTCACCTTCACTGGCAACGTTCTTTTTTTTGTAGCTGCCAAACTAATAAAGCGGTGACTCCAGCATTGGAGGGGGCTTTGGTAATGTTATCACTATTTGGGAGGAGCCAATTACCTGGGGAACACCCCTGAGGGGAAATGGCGCTCCCCAGCAAAGTGCTTTGGGGGGAAGGGGGTGTAAGGGCACATTTCTAGGGAATGCAAACCAAAAAGGAAAATATAGTGACACTCTGCAAAGCAGGAAGCAAAATCTGTGCTGCCCCCAAAATCCAACGTTTTGGCAAAATGTATTACATAATAATGAATAGATGAATCATATGTAACTGAAATAAACCTATGCTGATACCTACAGAAACAGAACTGCAGATAAACGGCTGTGGGCCCTGTAGCAGGAATAGAGAGCAGAGCTTTATATTTGTATCTCCCTTAGTAATACCCAAGCGCTCATAATATACTGTATATAGTGACATATATCCTTATAATGCGCAAGATCCATGAATAGTGATGAGCGAAAAAAAGTCACGCGGTATCACCTCATTGTTCCCTGACCTACATACAGGCACTCACCCTGCCTTTAAATAGCCATGTAACTCCTCAGTTATTTCTTATATCCTTATCATTTACAGTGGGGGGTACATTATCCCTTGTAATACACGAGTGATACTCAGAGATCCCTGTATAACTCAGCCTGCAGCCTTGTGCCTTTATATGGGCACAGAACCCCTCAGTGACTGCTAATATCCTTATCATTTACAGTAGGGGGTACATTATCCCTTATAATACACGAGTGATACTCAGAGATCCCTGTATAACTCAGCCTGCAGCCTTGTGCCTTTATATGGGGGGCACAGAACCCCTCAGTGACTCCCAATATCCTTATCCTTACTGTGTGGGGGTTAGTACAGAACAGATGTAGGCAAGTTGATACAAATGAAGTATTTATATATCATATTTCTATGTTACACAGGTGAATCTGCTGACAGGATTATACCCCCAAAGTCTCCCATTCTGCAGTACCAGACTGTGCAGGGGCAGAACATGGACTCACACAGAATTATCAGGTATGTGATATCCCAGTTGTTTCTAAATTATCGTTCTTTGAGGCCAAAACTGTGGGTTCTAATTGCTCTTAGTGACATCACCGGTTGTTATGATCTGCCCATTATAGGCCCAACTGCCCCGACCCGCCAGGAATACCTGCCCCATCACTGTTGGCTTTTAATGAAGGCTCCGCCCCATAGTCTGTGCTGTCACATCTTGGTTCCTGGCCCCTAAATATACAGCCCCCCTGGCATTCCCAGTACCCAGAGGCACAAACAGCCCCCCCAGCCCAATAAATAGTGACTGTCTGTGGCACCTTACAGCCCCCCTGGCATTCCCAGTACCCAGAGGCACAAACAGCCCCCCCAGCCCAATAAATAGTGACTGTCTGTGGCACCTTACAGCCCCCCCCTGGCATTCCCAGTACCCAGAGGCACAAACAGCCCCCCCAGCCCAATAAATAGTGACTGTCTGTGGCACCTTACAGCCCCCGCGGCATTCCCAGTACCCAGAGGCACAAACAGCCCCCCCAGCCCAATAAATAGTGACTGTCTGTGGCACCTTACAGCCCCCCTGGCATTCCCAGTACCCAGAGGCACAAACAGCCCCCCCCCAGCCCAATAAATAGTGACTGTCTGTGGCACCTTACAGCCCCCCTGGCATTCCCAGTACCCAGAGGCACAAACAGCCCCCCCCCAGCCCAATAAATAGTGACTGTCTGTGGCACCTTACAGCCCCCCTGGCATTCCCAGTACCCAGAGGCACAAACAGCCCCCCAGCCCAATAAATAGTGACTGTCTGTGGCACCTTACAGCCCCCCCCCTGGCATTCCCAGTACCCAGAGGCACAAACAGCCCCCCCAGCCCAATAAATAGTGACTGTCTGTGGCACCTTACAGCCCCCCCCCCCTGGCATTCCCAGTACCCAGAGGCACAAACAGCCCCCCCAGCCCAATAAATAGTGACTGTCTGTGGCACCTTACAGCCCCCCCCCTTGCATTCCCAGTACCCAGAGGCACAAACAGCCCCCCCAGCCCAATAATAGTGACTGTCTGTGGCACCTTACAGCCCCCCTGGCATTCCCAGTACCCAGAGGCACAAACAGCCCCCCCAGCCCAATAAATAGTGACTGTCTGTGGCACCTTACAGCCCCCCCCCCTTGCATTCCCAGTACCCAGAGGCACAAACAGCCCCCCCAGCCCAATAAATAGTGACTGTCTGTGGCACCTTACAGCCCCCCTGGCATTCCCAGTACCCAGAGGCACAAACAGCCCCCCCAGCCCAATAAATAGTGACTGTCTGTGGCACCTTACAGCCCCCCCCCCTGGCATTCCCAGTACCCAGAGGCACAAACAGCCCCCCAGCCCAATAAATAGTGACTGTCTGTGGCACCTTACAGCCCCCCTGGCATTCCCAGTACCCCAGAGGCACAAACAGCCCCCCCAGCCCAATAAATAGTGACTGTCTGTGGCACCTTACAGCCCCCTGGCATTCCCAGTATCCAGAGGCAACAAACAGCACCCCCCCCAGCCCAATAAATAGTGACTGTCTGTGGCACCTTACAGCCCCCTGGCATTCCCAGTACCCAGAGGCACAAACAGCCCCCCCCAGCCCAATAAATAGTGACTGTCTGTGGCACCTTACAGCCACCCTGGCATTCCCAGTACCCAGAGGCAAAAAAACAGCCCCCCCAGCCCAATAAATAGTGACTGTCTGTGGCACCTTACAGCCCCCCTGGCATTCCAGTACCCAGAGGCACAAACAGCCCCCCCAGCCCAATAAATAGTGACTGTCTGTGGCACCTTACAGCCCCCCTGGCATTCCCAGTACCCAGAGGCACAAACAGCCCCCCCAGCCCAATAAATAGTGACTGTCTGTGGCACCTTACAGCCCCCCCTGGCATTCCCAGTACCCAGAGGCACAAACAGCCCCCCCAGCCCAATAAATAGTGACTGTCTGTGGCACCTTACAGCCCCCCCTGGCATTCCCAGTACCCAGAGGCACAAACAGCCCCCCCAGCCCAATAAATAGTGACTGTCTGTGGCACCTTACAGCCCCCCTGGCATTCCCAGTACCCAGAGGCACAAACAGCCCCCCCAGCCCAATAAATAGTGACTGTCTGTGGCACCTTACAGCCCCCCTGGCATTCCCAGTACCCAGAGGCACAAACAGCCCCCCCAGCCCAATAAATAGTGACTGTCTGTGGCACCTTACAGCCCCCCTGGCATTCCCAGTATCCAGAGGCACAAACAGCCCCCCCCAGCCCAATAAATAGTGACTGTCTGTGGCACCTTACAGCCCCACCTGGCATTCCCAGTACCCAGAGGCACAAACAGCCCCCCCCAGCCCAATAAATAGTGACTGTCTGTGGCACCTTACAGCCCCCCTGGCATTCCCAGTACCCCAGAGGCACAAACAGCCCCCCCAGCCCAATAAATAGTGACTGTCTGTGGCACCTTACAGCCCCCCTGGCATTCCCAGTACCCAGAGGCACAAACAGCCCCCCCCAGCCCAATAAATAGTGACTGTCTGTGGCACCTTACAGCCCCCCTGGCATTCCCAGTACCCAGAGGCACAAACAGCCCCCCAGCCCAATAAATAGTGACTGTCTGTGGCACCTTACAGCCCCCCTGGCATTCCCAGTACCCAGAGGCACAAACAGCCCCCCCAGCCCAATAAATAGTGACTGTCTGTTGCACCTTACAGCCCCCCCTGGCATTCCCAGTACCCAGAGGCACAAACAGCCCCCCCAGCCCAATAAATAGTGACTGTCTGTGGCACCTTACAGCCCCCCCCCTTGCACTTCCCAGTACCCAGAGGCACAAACAGCCCCCCCAGCCCAATAAATAGTGACTGTCTGTGGCACCTTACAGCCCCCCTGGCATTCCCAGTACCCAGAGGCACAAACAGCCCCCCCCAGCCCAATAAATAGTGACTGTCTGTGGCACCTTACAGCCCCCCCCTTGCATTCCCAGTACCCAGAGGCACAAACAGCCCCCCCCAGCCCAATAAATAGTGACTGTCTGTGGCACCTTACAGCCCCCCCTGGCATTCCCAGTACCCAGAGGCACAAACAGCCCCCCCAGCCCAATAAATAGTGACTGTCTGTGGCACCTTACAGCCCCCCCTGGCATTCCCAGTACCCAGAGGCACAAACAGCCCCCCCCCAGCCCAATAAATAGTGACTGTCTGTGGCACCTTACAGCCCCCCTGGCATTCCCAGTACCCAGAGGCACAAACAGCCCCCCCCAGCCCAATAAATAGTGACTGTCTGTGGCACCTTACAGCCCCCCTGGCATTCCCAGTACCCAGAGGCACAAACAGCCCCCCCAGCCCAATAAATAGTGACTGTCTGTGGCACCTTACAGCCCCCCTGGCATTCCCCAGTACCCAGAGGCACAAACAGCCCCCCCCAGCCCAATAAATAGTGACTGTCTGTGGCACCTTACAGCCCCCCCTGGCATTCCCAGTACCCAGAGGCACAAACAGCCCCCCCAGCCCAATAAATAGTGACTGTCTGTGGCACCTTACAGCCCCCCTGGCATTCCCAGTACCCAGAGGCACAAACAGCCCCCCCAGCCCAATAAATAGTGACTGTCTGTGGCACCTTACAGCCCCCCTGGCATTCCCAGTACCCAGAGGCACAAACAGCCCCCCCAGCCCAATAAATAGTGACTGTCTGTGGCACCTTACAGCCCCCCTGGCATTCCCAGTACCCCAGAGGCACAAACAGCCCCCCCAGCCCAATAAATAGTGACTGTCTGTGGCACCTTACAGCCCCCCTGGCATTCCCAGTACCCAGAGGCACAAACAGCCCCCCCAGCCCAATAAATAGTGACTGTCTGTGGCACCTTACAGCCCCCCTGGCATTCCCAGTACCCAGAGGCACAAACAGCCCCCCCCAGCCCAATAAATAGTGACTGTCTGTGGCACCTTACAGCCCCCCCTGGCATTCCCAGTACCCAGAGGCACAAACAGCCCCCCCAGCCCAATAAATAGTGACTGTCTGTGGCACCTTACAGCCCCCCTGGCATTCCAGTACCCAGAGGCACAAACAGCCCCCCCAGCCCAATAAATAGTGACTGTCTGGTGGCACCTTACAGCCCCCCTGGCATTCCAGTACCCAGAGGCACAAACAGCCCCCCCAGCCCAATAAATAGTGACTGTCTGTGGCACCTTACAGCCCCCCTGGCATTCCCAGTACCCAGAGGCACAAACAGCCCCCCCCAGCCCAATAAATAGTGACTGTCTGTGGCACCTTACAGCCCCCCCTGGCATTCCCAGTACCCAGAGGCACAAACAGCCCCCCCCAGCCCAATAAATAGTGACTGTCTGTGGCACCTTACAGCCCCCCTGGCATTCCCAGTACCCAGAGGCACAAACAGCCCCCCCCAGCCCAATAAATAGTGACTGTCTGTGGCACCTTACAGCCCCCCTGGCATTCCCAGTACCCAGAGGCACAAACAGCCCCCCCAGCCCAATAAATAGTGACTGTCTGTGGCACCTTACAGCCCCCCTGGCATTCCCAGTACCCAGAGGCACAAACAGCCCCCCCCAGCCCAATAAATAGTGACTGTCTGTGGCACCTTACAGCCCCCCTGGCATTCCCAGTACCCAGAGGCACAAACAGCCCCCCCCCAGCCCAATAAATAGTGACTGTCTGTGGCACCTTACAGCCCCCCTGGCATTCCCAGTACCCAGAGGCACAAACAGCCCCCCCAGCCCAATAAATAGTGACTGTCTGTGGCACCTTACAGCCCCCCCTGGCATTCCCAGTACCCAGAGGCACAAACAGCCCCCCCAGCCCAATAAATAGTGACTGTCTGTGGCACCTTACAGCCCCCCCTGGCATTCCCAGTACCCAGAGGCACAAACAGCCCCCCCAGCCCAATAAATAGTGACTGTCTGTGGCACCTTACAGCCCCCCCTGGCATTCCCAGTACCCAGAGGCACAAACAGCCCCCCCAGCCCAATAAATAGTGACTGTCTGTGGCACCTTACAGCCCCCCCTGGCATTCCCAGTACCCAGAGGCACAAACAGCCCCCCCAGCCCAATAAATAGTGACTGTCTGTGGCACCTTACAGCCCCCTGGCATTCCCAGTACCCAGAGGCACAAACAGCCCCCCCAGCCCAATAAATAGTGACTGTCTGTGGCACCCTACAGCCCCCCTGGCATTCCCAGTACCCAGTGGCACAAACAGCCCCCCCAGCCCAATAAATAGTGACTGTCTGTGGCAACCTTACAGCCCCCCTGGCATTCCCAGTACCCAGAGGCACAAACAGCCCCCCCAGCCCAATAAATAGTGACTGTCTGTGGCACCTTACAGCCCCCCTGGCATTCCCAGTACCCAGAGGCACAAACAGCCCCCCCCCAGCCCAATAAATAGTGACTGTCTGTGGCACCTTACAGCCCCCCTGGCATTCCCAGTACCCAGAGGCACAAACAGCCCCCCCAGCCCAATAAATAGTGACTGTCTGTGGCACCTTACAGCCCCCCTGGCATTCCCAGTACCCAGAGGCACAAACAGCCCCCCCAGCCCAATAAATAGTGACTGTCTGTGGCACCTTACAGCCCCCCTGGCATTCCCAGTACCCAGAGGCACAAACAGCCCCCCCAGCCCAATAAATAGTGACTGTCTGTGGCACCTTACAGCCCCCCTGGCATTCCCAGTACCCAGAGGCACAAACAGCCCCCCCCAGCCCAATAAATAGTGACTGTCTGTGGCACCTTACAGCCCCCCCCCTGGCATTCCCAGTACCCAGAGGCACAAACAGCCCCCCCAGCCCCAATAAATAGTGACTGTCTGTGGTACCTTACAGCCCCCCCTGGCATTCCAGTACCCAGAGGCACAAAACAGCCCCCCCAGCCCAATAAATAGTGACTGTCTGTGGCACCTTACAGCCCCCCCTGGCATTCCCAGTACCCAGAGGCACAAACAGCCCCCCCCAGCCCAATAAATAGTGACTGTCTGTGGCACCTTACAGCCCCCCTGGCATTCCCAGTACCCAGTGGCACAAACAGCCCCCCCAGCCCAATAAATAGTGACTGTCTGTGGCACCTTACAGCCCCCCCTGGCATTCCCAGTAACCCAGAGGCACAAACAGCCCCCCCAGCCCAATAAATAGTGACTGTCTGTGGCACCTTACAGCCCCCCCCCCTGGCATTCCCAGTACCCAGAGGCACAAACAGCCCCCCCCAGCCCAATAAATAGTGACTGTCTGTGGCACCTTACAGCCCCCCGGCATTCCCAGTACCCAGAGGCACAAACAGCCCCCCCCCAGCCCAATAAATAGTGACTGTCTGTGGCACCTTACAGCCCCCCCTGGCATTCCCAGTACCCAGAGGCACAAACAGCCCCCCCAGCCCAATAAATAGTGACTGTCTGTGGCACCTTACAGCCCCCCCTGGCATTCCCAGTACCCAGAGGCACAAACAGCCCCCCCCCCAGCCCAATAAATAGTGACTGTCTGTGGCACCTTACAGCCCCCCTGGCATTCCCAGTACCCAGAGGCACAAACAGCCCCCCCCAGCCCAATAAATAGTGACTGTCTGTGGCACCTTACAGCCCCCCTGGCATTCCCAGTACCCAGAGGCACAAACAGCCCCCCCCAGCCCAATAAATAGTGACTGTCTGTGGCACCTTACAGCCCCCCTGGCATTCCCAGTACCCAGAGGCACAAACAGCCCCCCCAGCCCAATAAATAGTGACTGTCTGTGGCACCTTACAGCCCCCCTGGCATTCCCAGTACCCAGAGGCACAAACAGCCCCCCCAGCCCAATAAATAGTGACTGTCTGTGGCACCTTACAGCCCCCTGGCATTCCCAGTACCCAGAGCACAAACAGCCCCCCCCAGCCCAATAAATAGTGACTGTCTGTGGCACCTTACAGCCCCCCTGGCATTCCCAGTACCCAGAGGCACAAACAGCCCCCCCAGCCCAATAAATAGTGACTGTCTGTGGCACCTTACAGCCCCCCCTGGCATTCCCAGTACCCAGAGGCACAAACAGCCCCCCCCAGCCCAATAAATAGTGACTGTCTGTGGCACCTTACAGCCCCCCCTGGCATTCCCAGTACCCAGAGGCACAAACAGCCCCCCCAGCCCAATAAATAGTGACTGTCTGTGGCACCTTACAGCCCCCCTGGCATTCCCAGTACCCAGAGGCACAAACAGCCCCCCCCAGCCCAATAAATAGTGACTGTCTGTGGCACCTTACAGCCCCCTGGCATTCCCAGTACCCAGAGGCACAAACAGCCCCCCCCAGCCCAATAAATAGTGACTGTCTGTGGCACCTTACAGCCCCCCTGGCATACCCAGTACCCAGAGGCACAAACAGCCCCCCCAGCCCAATAAATAGTGACTGTCTGTGGCACCTTACAGCCCCCCCCCTGGCATTCCCAGTACCCAGAGGCACAAACAGCCCCCCCAGCCCAATAAATAGTGACTGTCTGTGGCACCTTACAGCCCCCCTGGCATTCCCAGTACCCAGAGGCACAAACAGCCCCCCCCAGCCCAATAAATAGTGACTGTCTGTGGCACCTTACAGCCCCCCCTGGCATTCCCAGTACCCAGAGGCACAAACAGCCCCCCCAGCCCAATAAATAGTGACTGTCTGTGGCACCTTACAGCCCCCCTGGCATTCCCAGTACCCAGAGGCACAAACAGCCCCCCCAGCCCAATAAATAGTGACTGTCTGTGGCACCTTACAGCCCCCCCTGGCATTCCCAGTACCCAGAGGCACAAACAGCCCCCCCAGCCCAATAAATAGTGACTGTCTGTGGCACCTTACAGCCCCCCTGGCATTCCCAGTACCCAGAGGCACAAACAGCCCCCCCAGCCCAATAAATAGTGACTGTCTGTGGCACCTTACAGCCCCCCTGGCATTCCAGTACCCAGAGGCACAAACAGCCCCCCCCCAGCCCAATAAATAGTGACTGTCTGTGGCACCTTACAGCCCCCCTGGCATTCCCAGTACCCAGAGGCACAAACAGCCCCCCCCCAGCCCAATAAATAGTGACTGTCTGTGGCACCTTACAGCCCCCCTGGCATTCCCAGTACCCAGAGGCACAAACAGCCCCCCCAGCCCAATAAATAGTGACTGTCTGTGGCACCTTACAGCCCCCCCCTGGCATTCCCAGTACCCAGAGGCACAAACAGCCCCCCCAGCCCAATAAATAGTGACTGTCTGTGGCACCTTACAGCCCCCCCCTGGCATTCCCAGTACCCAGAGGCACAAACAGCCCCCCCAGCCCAATAAATAGTGACTGTCTGTGGCACCTTACAGCCCCCCCTGGCATTCCCAGTACCCAGAGGCACAAACAGCCCCCCCCAGCCCAATAAATAGTGACTGTCTGTGGCACCTTACAGCCCCCCTGGCATTCCCAGTACCCAGAGGCACAAACAGCCCCCCCCAGCCCAATAAATAGTGACTGTCTGTGGCACCTTACAGCCCCCCCTTGCATTCCCAGTACCCAGAGGCACAAACAGCCCCCCCAGCCCAATAAATAGTGACTGTCTGTGGCACCTTACAGCCCCCCTGGCATTCCCAGTACCCAGAGGCACAAACAGCCCCCCCAGCCCAATAAATAGTGACTGTCTGTGGCACCTTACAGCCCCCCCCTGGCATTCCCAGTACCCAGAGGCACAAACAGCCCCCCCCAGCCCAATAAATAGTGACTGTCTGTGGCACCTTACAGCCCCCCCCTGGCATTCCCAGTACCAGAGGCACAAAACAGCACCCCCCCCAGCCCAATAAATAGTGACTGTCTGTGGCACCTTACAGCCCCCCTGGCATTCCCAGTAGCCCAGAGGCACAAACAGCCCCCCCCAGCCCAATAAATAGTGACTGTCTGTGGCACCTTACAGCCACCCTGGCATTCCCAGTACCCAGAGGCAAAAAACAGCCCCCCCCAGCCCAATAAATAGTGACTGTCTGTGGCACCTTACAGCCCCCCCTGGCATTCCCAGTACCCAGAGGCACAAACAGCCCCCCCCCCAGCCCAATAAATAGTGACTGTCTGTGGCACCTTACAGCCCCCCTGGCATTCCCAGTACCCAGAGGCACAAACAGCCCCCCCAGCCCAATAAATAGTGACTGTCTGTGGCACCTTACAGCCCCCCCCTGGCATTCCCAGTACCCAGAGGCACAAACAGCCCCCCCAGCCCAATAAATAGTGACTGTCTGTGGCACCTTACAGCCCCCTGGCATTCCTAGTACCCAGAGGCACAACAGCCCCCCCAGCCCAATAAATAGTGACTGTCTGTGGCACCTTACAGCCCCCCTGGCATTCCCAGTACCCAGAGGCACAAACAGCCCCCCCAGCCCAATAAATAGTGACTGTCTGTGGCACCTTACAGCCCCCTGGCATTCCCAGTACCCAGAGGCACAAACAAGCCCCCCCAGCCCAATAAATAGTGACTGTCTGTGGCACCTTACAGCCCCCTGGCATTCCCAGTATCCAGAGGCACAAACAGCCCCCCCCCAGCCCAATAAATAGTGACTGTCTGTGGCACCTTACAGCCACCCTGGCATTCCCAGTAACCCAGAGGCACAAACAGCCCCCCAGCCCAATAATAGTGACTGTCTGTGGCACCTTACAGCCCCCCTGGCATTCCCAGTACCCAGAGGCACAAACAGCCCCCCCCCAGCCCAATAAATAGTGACTGTCTGTGGCAGCCTTACAGCCCCCCTGGCATTCCAGTACCCAGAGGCACAAACAGCCCCCCAGCCCAATAAATAGTGACTGTCTGTGGCACCTTACAGCCCCCCTGGCATTCCCAGTACCCAGAGGCACAAACAGCCCCCCCCAGCCCAATAAAATATGACTGTCTGTGGCACCTTACAGCCCCCCCGGCATTCCAGTACCCCAGAGGGCACAAACAGCCCCCCCAGCCAATAAATAGTGACTGTCTGTGGCACCTTACAGCCCCCCTGGCATTCCCAGTACCCAGAGGCACAAACAGCCCCCCCCAGCCCAATAAATAGTGACTGTCTGTGGCACCTACAGCCCCCCTGGCATTCCAGTACCCAGAGGCACAAACAGCCCCCAGCCCAATAAATAGTGACTGTCTGTGGCACCTTACAGCCCCCTGGCATTCCCAGTACGCCAGAGGCACAAACAGCCCCCCCAGCCCAAAAAATAGTGACTGTCTGTGGCACCTTACAGCCCCCCCCCCCGGCATTCCCAGTACCCAGTTCTCAGTTATGAAGAAAGACTGGCCAAGTTGGGTCTGTTTACACTGGGGAAGAGGCGCTTAAGAGGTGACATGATAACTATGTATAAAATATATAAGGGATCATATAATAACCTTTCTAATGTTTTATTTACCAGTAGGGCCTTCCAACGGGCACGAGGGCACCCACTCCGTTTAGAAGAAGGGAGGTTCCATTTAAACATTCGGAAAGGATTTTTTACAGTGAGAGCTGTGAGGTTCTGGAATTCCCTCCCCGAATCAGTCGTGCTGGCTGATACATTATATAACTTTAAGAAGGGGCTGGATGGATTCTTAGCAAGTGAGGGAATACAGGGTTATGGGAGATAGCTCTTAGTACAAGTTGCCCCAGGGACGGGTCCGATTGCCATCTTGGAGTCAGGAAGGAATTTTTTCCCCTCTGCGGCAAATTAGAGAGGCTTCAGATGGGGTTTTTTGCCTTCCTCTGGATCAACTAGTAGTTAGGCAGGTTATATATAGGCATTATGGTTGAACTTGATGGACGTATGTCTTTTTTCAACCCAACTTATTATGTTACTATGTTACTATGTTACCCAGAGGCACAAACAGCCCCCCCAGCCCAAAAAATAGTGACTGTCTGTGGCACCTTACAGCCCCCCTGGCATTCCCAGTACCCAGAGGCACAAACAACCCCCCCAGCCCAATAAATAGTGACTGTCTGTGGCACCTTACAGCCCCCCTGGCATTCCCAGTACCCAGAGGCACAAACAGCCCCCCAGCCCAATAAATAGTGACTGTCTGTGGCACCTTACAGCCCCCCTGGCATTCCCAGTACCCAGAGGCACAAACAGCCCCCCCAGCCCAATAAATAGTGACTGTCTGTGGCACCTTACAGCCCCCCCCCCGGCATTCCCAGTACCCAGAGGCACAAACAGCCCCCCCAGCCCAATAAATAGTGACTGTCTGTGGCAACTTAAAGCCCCCCTGGCATTCCTAATACCCAGGCACACTCGGCACAGGGCCCTTACTGGGGGCAGGACAGGGAGTCGGCCCACAGTCCATGTTGCTGCTGTTGAATCGCACTCAGCAAGTTGGCGCCGAGGCCGTGGCCAATGGGAATGTTGTTCCTGGGCATATTTAGTGCCCCAGCCGTTCCCGTATGAATCAAACCTCCCAACATGTAAAAAGTAGAAAGAGGGACAAAAACATCTGCCGCATGTAACGCTGCAAAAAATGTCCAGGCCCCCGCCACTCTATGGCCACCCCAAAGAAAAAGCCATTTTACAAAACTACAGCTGAAAAGCACAAGATGCACAGAGGGCGCCAGAGGGCAGAGGCCCCAGTCAGTTTATGGCACATTGTGGCTTCATATTGTGGCATTACGCACTGTGGCAGCTCCGTATCAGGGCTCAGTGGGGCACGGGGCATTTCTGAACAATTCCAAACTCAGAGACCCCCCAGCGCTGAATCAACTCACAGTGTTTTCTATATTTAAATAAAAATGACCCCTTTCCATTCTGTAAACTGTCTCTGCTGAAATCAATTGCACTTATTTAATTACATTTGGTTTTTCTCTCTATACTCGCCCCCCACCCCCCGACATTTTAGCCGCTGCCCCGCCCTTTGAGTTGTATTTCTGCCTAACCCCACCCACTTGTGGGGCCTGGCGCGAGGGAGGAGCTAGTGCGGCACGCAGAAGAGCGCACTAAGAGCCGCAGGTACCTGAGGGGTCCGGGGGGGGGCGGGGGCAGCAGGAGCGGAATGGGGTAACTAGAGGGGGCTCTGGAGGGACTAGAGTATAAGCCGAGGGG